>NC_053156.1:183356694-183366694 GCF_016835505.1 Polypterus senegalus | reverse complement strand
AAAAAGAAATCCTCCTGGATATCTATACTGATATAGACTGGGTAATGTGTTAGGAACGAAAGGATGCCACATCGTTTGATGGAAATGAAAATGATCAACCTACAGAGCCCTGAATTCAAAGACGCCTAAAAATCAGAGTGAAAAAATTTTGTGGCTGGCTAGTCCATTTTCCCAAAATTTAATTGCAGCAACTCAAAATTGTACGCAGCACTTTGTATGGCCCCTGTGTTCTTGTTTACATTTCTGACAACATCGGTGCATGCTTCTAATGAGATAACAGATGGTGTTGTGGGGGATCTCCTCCCAGATCTGGACCAGGGCATCGCTGAGCTCCTGGACAGTCTGAGGTGCAACCTGGTGGCATTGGATGGACCAAAACATAATGTCCCAGAGGTGTTCTATTGGATTTAGGTCAGGAAAGTGTGGTGGCCAGTCAATGGTATCAATTCCTTCATCCTCCAGGAACTGCCTGCATTCTCTCACCACATGAGGCCAGGAATTGTCGTGCACCTGGAGCCACTGTACCAGCATAGGGTCTGACAATGGGTCCAAGGATTTCATCCTGATACCTAATGGCAGCCAAAGTGCCTTTGTCAAGCCTGTAGCAGTCTGTGTGACCCTCCATGGATATGCCTCCCCAGACAATCATTAACCCACCACCAAACTGCTCATACTGAATGATGTTACAGGCAGCATAATGTTCTCCTGGCTTCTCCAGACCCTTTCACTTCTGTCACGTGCTCAGGGTGAACCTGCTCTCATCTGTAAAAAGCACAGGGCACCAGTGGTGCATCTGCCAATTCTGGTATTCTATGGCGAATGCCAATCGAGCTGCATGCTGCTGGGCAGTGAGCTCAGGGCCCATTAGAGGACATGGGGCCCTAGGGTCACCCTCATGAAGTCTTTCTGGTTGTTTGGTCAGAGACATTCACACCAGTGGCCTGCTGGAGGTCATTTTGTAGGGCTCTGGCAGTGCTCATCCTGTTCCTCCTTGTCCAAAGGAGCAGATACTGGTCCTGCTGATGGGTTATGGACCTTCTATGGCCCTCTCCAGCTCTCCTTGAGTAACTGCTTGTCTCCTAGAATCTCCTCCATGCCCTTGAGACTGTGCAGGGAGACACAGCAAACCTTCTGGCACTGACACGTATTGATGTGCCATCCTGGAGAAGTTGGACTACCTGTGCAACCTCTGTAGGGTCCAGGTATCGCCTCATGCTACCAGTAGTGACACTGACTGTAGCCAAATGCAAAACTACTGAAGAAGCAGTCATAAAAGATGAGGAGGGAAAAATGTCAGTGGCTTCCACCTGTTAAACCATTCCTGTTTTGGGGGGTCATCTCATTGTTGCCCCTCTACTGCACCTGTTGTTAATTTCATTAACACCAAAGCAGCTGAAACTGATTAACAACCTCTTCTGCTACTTAACTGACCAGATCAGTATTCCAGAAATTTCATTGACTTGAGGCTATACTCTCATTAAAAAGTGTTCCTTTAATTTTTTTGAGCATATATATACTGCTCAAAAGAATTAAAGGAACACTTTTTAATCAGAGTATAGCATAAAGTCAATGAAACTTATGGGATATTAATAAGAAGATGTACCAACCTCTTCATGTTAAGTTTTGGAATTGGGAATTTTTTGGACCTTCAGCCCGTTAAGTACGAAAGGGCAGGGTCCATATTTCTCAGAATAATTTTTCTCTTAAATCACAGGCACGTAGTGCAAGGTTGTCAGGCAGAAATTTGCAGGTTTGCATTGAAAATGTAATTTCTATATCACAGCGGTCGTGTAGCACTTTACACAAGGAATCTGCTACCGAAGGATGATCCAAATACATTTTAAGCTGCTGTTAGTGCTACTTACCTGTTGTGTTATAGCGCCTTTAAAATGTGCTTTACCCGAAAGCACTCCAGTACTGCTCAATGTATCTTTACTTCTTACATGTTAATGTTTTACTGTTTAATCTATACTAAAAAAAGGCAAAGCCCTGACTGACTGACTTGCTCACTCACTCACTCATCACTAATTCTCCAACTTCCCGTGTAGGTGGAAGGCTAAAATTTGGCAGGCTCATTCCTAACAGCTTACTTACAAAAGTTAAGCAGGTTTCATTTTGAAATTCTACGCGTAACGGTCATAACTCAAACCTACTTTTGACCATATACAGTGGAACCTCGGTTCACGACCATAATTCGTTCCAGAACTTTGGTCGTAAACCGAGTTGGTCGTGGAACCAAGCAGTTTCCCCATAGGATTGTATGTAAATACAATTAATCCGCTCCAGACCGTACAAACTGTATGTAAATATGTAAAAATATGTACAGATTAAGCACAAATATAGTTAATTACACCATAGAATCCACAGTGTAATAGTAAACTAATGTAAAAACATTGAATAACACTGACACAAAGCACCCAGGCTCCCTGATCAGCTACAGGAGCTGGCTCGCTCACACGCTCTCTCTCTGTGCGAGCGCGAAAACACACACAAACACACACACACACACACCTATCCGCCCCCAATCCCTTCCCCTGTCAGCTGCCCGGCTCTCTAATCTGTAGCACGTGCTCGTGCAGCATTTTTTTAAAATGACTTTTAAGCACAGCAGAAAAAAAATCCAAAGCGCTTGCAATAACCAACTCACAAGCAAACAAGAAAGCGAGATTGCAGGAGATCATGCTATTAAACCTAAAGCCTGATCGCTGTAAACAATGTTTTTAAAATGAGTTTTAAGCACAGCAGAAAAAACATCGCACAAATCCGAACTTCATTTAACAACCAACTCGCAAGCAACCAAAAAGTAACATTGCAACAAATCACACGATGAAGTCCTCCATGTAAACAATTTTAATGAGTTTTAAGCACAAAAAAAGTGAACATTTGGAAAAGAGAAATGTAACATCGCACCCAATCGTGCTATGAAAAACTCCATCTGTAAACCTTTCATGTGTTTTAAGCACAAGGAAAAAAGCGAACATTTGAAAAAAGAGAAAATAACATTGCAACAAATCGCATTATGAACTAAAAAATTAACTTTTGAAAAATCCGTAATACAAAACCACCAAGAAAACTAACCTTGCATGAAACGAGTTCTGGCATGAAGTGTTTTCCTTCAGGTGTTTTCTCTCTGTGATTTCTTGGGTTTCTGGTGCTTTTAGCTGTTTAGCTGGTGGGAGTGAAAGCCTCATGCAGCCATTCCAAAAGAACGTTCTTGTGACCCTCCACATTACTGGCAGTCTGGCTTTGTTTACATTATGCTGCTTGAAAGCACGAGGGTTCTCCGATTGGTAAATGAGTAAACTGGTAAACATTTTTTCCACCTTTTGTAATTTCTTTCTTTACTTCGATTTCAATTTTCTTCAAAACTTTCTTCTGACAACTCTCCACTTGCTTAGAAGCCATAGTTAACTGCAAAAGCACACGAAATACTGTAGAGCACAAAGAGAGTGCACGTCTTATTGAAAACAATGAACAAGGAGCGGCTTTGCTTAAATGAAAAAGCATGGCCGCTCTCTTTCTCTCTCAGGCTGCCTGTGGGGGGAGGGGGATGTTTTCGCTTGCACTACAGCCTACAGATAGGCAGGCAAACACGTGCAGCAATCTCCTCCTTCCCCTTCCCAGCAGGCACGTGCTAGCTCGCCCTCTCTCTCTCTCTCTCTCTCTCTCTCTCTCTCTCTCTCTCTCAACTGAGGACGCAAGGGAAACTGGTTTGTTCAGCAAACACGGGCAGCAATCTCCTCCTCCACCTCCCTAGCAGGCAAGTGCTCGCCCTTTCTCTCTCTCTCTTTCTCTCTCTCTCTTTCAGCTGAGCTTGCAGGCAGGCAAGGGAACCTGGCTTGTTGGTATACCGAGTGTGTGGTTGTGAACCGAGGCAAAAGTTTGGCGATCTTTTTGGTCGTGAACCGAGTTGTACGTGAACCGGGACGTTCGTGAACCGAGGTTCCACTGTATACAGTAATCCCTCGCTATATCGTGCTTCGACTTTCGCTGATTCACTCTATCGCGGACTTTAAATGTAAGCATATCTAAGTATATATCACGGAGTTTTCGCTGGTTCGCGGATTTCTGCGGACAATGGGTCTTTTAATCTATGGTACATGCTTCCTCAGTTTGTTTACCCAGTTGATTTCATACAAGGGACGCTATTGGCAGATGGCTTAGAAGCTACCCAATCAGAGCATGTGTTACATATTAACTAAAACTCCTCAATGATATAAGATATGCTTCCTGCGCGGTGCTTGATTGTTTGCTTTTCTATGTCTCTCTCACTCTCTCTGCCTGACAGAGGGGGTGTTTACACATAGGATACGGACGCTCCTCTAAAAAATGCCACTTTATCGCGGTGCTTCGGCATACTTAAAAACCCAAAAGCACGTATTGATTTTTTGATTGTTTGCTTTAATCTTGTGCTCTCTCTCTCTCTGACGTTCTCTGCGCCTGACAGAGGGGGTGTGAGCAGAGGGGCTGTTTGCTTACAAGGTATGGACGCTCCTCTAAAAAATGCCGCTTTATCGCAGTGCTTCGGCATACTTAAAAGCACGTATTGATTTTTTTGATTTTCTGCTTTTCTTAGCGAGCGCTCTCTCTCTGAAATTCTCTGCTCCTGACGGCGCTCCTTTGAAGAGAAGATATATTTGCATTCTTTTAATTGTCAGAAAGAACTGTCATCTCTGTCTTGTCATGGAGCACAGTTTAAACTTTTGACTAAAGGGTGTTATTTCATGTCTAGAGGGCTCTAATAATGTTAACGGTGTGGGAGAGTTTATAAGGGCTTAAAATATATAAAAATAACCATACAAACATATGGTTTCTACTTGGCGAATTTTCATTTATCGCGAGGGGTTCTGGAACGCAACCCCCGCGATCGAGGAGGGATTACTGTACGCCCATAACCGGCAGCTCGGTCACCATGTGAGGCAGAGTTCTGTCCCACATCATCATGCCTCCCATGTAAGTACGTAGAGAACAAGGAAGAGCTCCAAAGAGCGCTGAACAAAAAACGCATTACACAATTGAGAAGGTAGCAAAAGAATATGAAGCGAATGACACATACAAGCATATTCATAAGTGCAGCTACTACAGAAACAAAGCACGGTGTTTAAATTAAGTTTATAGACATGCTCCCGCTGCCGTTTGTCATGGCTACGATGAATACGATATTCGCTAGATACAAGTTTAATGAGAAGACACAAGGTATAAACGAGATTTTGGATCACTTTGTAACGAAGTTAAAATTGCTGTAGCGAGAAACTTTTAAGTGCCGGGTCTTAGCTAACATTAAATAAAGCCGTGGACATCGCAAGATCACACGAGATAGTACAAGCACAGCTGAGAAGCTTCGATGCACATACCCTGAGCGACTCACGTTAACTGATTTTGCAGGACTGGGAAAGGTTAAATTAAGTTCATAGACACGCTATCGCTAAATATTTGCAGGGAAATCCACAAATTAATACCGGGATTGCCTGTTAAACATCTTAGATTCATGAGTACCGATTCGGGTAGTGAACACTTCGATGAATGAAACCTGTTATCTTTACAATGGTTGACAAACATGGAATATAACTTGAACACAACACATCCTCCAAATACGAACCTGATTGAAAGAAATAATGATAATCAAATCCTTGATGACAGCAACACTCATAATAGTGACAAAACTATTACATTAGTGTGTATGTGTATATGTGTGTGTGTGTATATTTATTTATTTATTGTGGAACTGGACCCGGACACAGACAGACGCACATCGTTTGTTCAACCAACACACATTTATTATATACACGACTATTTGCAGGTTTTCGTGCACGTCCCAGTGCCTCCAGCACTGATCCCCCCAAAGTCCAGGCCTCACAGTCACTCAATGCCTTCCTTTTGGCCGCCTTCACTCCTCTCTCTGAGCTCCGTCCTCTTCCACCCAACTCTTGCTAATGAATGGAGGGAGGCGGCCCCTTTTATCCCAACCCGGGTGGGCTTCAGCTGCTTCCCGGCAATCCCCCGCGGACACACTCCCGTGTGGCGGAAGTGCCAGCTGCGCACCCAGAAGCCCTCCGGGTGTCCTCAGTCTTCTTCCCCCCCAGCACTTCCTGGTGTGGCGGAAGTGCTGAGGTCCAGGGTTCTTCAGGCACCGGGGCACCGCCTGGCGTTGGCCACGGGCCCCTACAGGGTTGGACTTCCATGCCCTCTACCTGTGGCCCCCAACACAACCAGGGTGGTCCCCCCCTCGTGGTCTGGAGGAGGCACAAGCCCTCCTCCGGTCCTCCTGAGCGTCCCGGCCGCATCCCACTATATATATACTAGCAAAATACCCGCACTTGGCAGCGGAGAAGTAAAAAGAAAAGTAAACATTTTAATAATAACGTAACATGATTGACAATGTTATTGTTTTGTCATTGTCATGATATGTGTGTGTGTGTGTGTGTATATGTATATACATACACACATATACTATGGGGTGCCAAACAGGCAAATACATTGATTTTCTGAATATATAAAGTCATTCCCGAATATATAAAGTCAGCACCAGTATATCTAAAGTCAAACTTGTTTCTGAATATATAAAGTCAAAAGTTGAATATATAAAGTCCTTGCTGGAATATATAAAGTCAAAACCTGAATATATAAAGTCAGCGTCGGAATTTATAAAGTCATTCCTGATTATGTAAAGTCAACATCGGAGTATATAAACTCATTCCTGAATATATAAAGTCAAAGTCAAAATATATTGATTGAACCGACTCTGAACTGAACTAAGTTAACAAAAACATATTCAGAAAAATAAATTAAAAAAACACTGTTCGGTTAATGTTTTGAAAATGATGCATGTGCCCTGCCCAGAATTGGTTCCTGCCTTGCGCCCAGTGTTGGCTGGGATTGGCTCCAGCAGACCCCTGTGGTCGGATTCAACGGGTTGGGAAATGGATGAATATTCCAGCGCTGACTTTGTATATTCCAGCGCTGACTTTGTATATTCAAGTATTGACTTTATATATTGAGTAACAAGTTTTGACTTTATATATACCGACGCTGACTTTATATATTCAAGTTTTGACTTTATTTATTCTGACAGTGACTTTATATAATCAAGTTTTGACTTTATATGGTTAAATTTAGTCAGCATTGCATAACTTTTTCTTTACCATAGAAATTTAAAGACTAAATTCAACTTCCATTCCTACCAAAGATATTTCTGGCGACTAAATAGAACCTACTTATATCCAAATTCAAGCTATTGAGCTGTCGCCTGCCTGCCTGAATAAGTCACCACCCTTTCGCTCTTACTTTTTTACTGTTCATTTAATCATGGCTAGTGGCGGAAAAATTATAAAATGGATGGAGGATTACACTGAGTATGACTTTACCAAAACAATTGTTGATGGCGAATCGATTATTCATAAAGCTTCAATTGGTGTTCTGTTTTTCTGTGTTAACCTCATATTTTTTCATACTTCTTCTCAAATCGAGGGGGTGCGAGGGTAAAATGAATCGGGAAGCGCTGATCAATGTAATTGGTGTACTAGGAAATCATGCATTGACAGAAGTTCCCCTTTGTTTGGAATGCAAAGTGTGATTAAATGCATTTTTTTAATGCGTTATGGAGCACCTGCATCAAAGCTTCTCAACTGTGCTTGTGCTAAGAAAAGGAAACATTTTAAAAATAACGTAACACGATTGTCAATGTAACCTTTTGTAAGTAGTGCCTGGAGGATTCAGTGTGGAGAAACTCTAGAGACAGCGTGTGTATTAACTTGTGAATTTTTCTGTGAGTATTTGGTGGCAGCATCACAAAGTTGGTTCCTCAAGATGGCGTTTGCTGCAGAGCTCCGCTCACAGCGAAATGAGGTGAATGGGAGGGGAGATGATGACGTGACTCCCCCACCCGCCTTAACTGTCAATCCCCCACAAACATAGTCTCTTAGAATTTGCATAAGCACATATGTATAAGCACACATATCTGTACTAATAAAAGGCAAAGCCCTCACTCACTCACTCACCACTCACTCACTCACCCACCCATCACTAATTCTCCAACTTCCCGCGTGGGTGGAAGGCTGAAATTTGGCAGGTTCATTCCTTACAGCTTCCTTACAAAAGTTGGGCAGGTTTCATTTCGAAATTATACGCATTACGGTCATAACTGGAAGCTGTTTTTCTCCATTTACTGTAATGGAGATGAGCTTGAACGCCGTGGGGGCGGAGTTTCATGTGACATCATCACGCCTCCCACGTAATCACGCAGTACATAGAAAACCAGAAAGACCTCCAAAAAGCGCTGAAGAAAACATGCATTATATAATTGAGAAGGCAGCGAAACAATAAGAAGTGAGCGAGTGACATACAACCATATTCATGAGTTCTGCTACTTCGGAAACAAAGCACGATGTAAACCTACACTTTAAATTAAGTTCATAGACAGGCTGCGCTGGCGTTTGTAATTTAGTGCCTGCCCATATAAGGCCGTCCGTCAGCGGCAATCCAATAGCAAACTCCCACTAAATATTCACGGGTGAAGGACTGTGCTTATGCAGAGGAAGATGAGATGGTCAGGGTGGTGTTTGGCACAAACTCAGCGAAACTGCGAGAGAAAGTTTTAAGTGCCAGGACTAAGGTAACATTAAATACAGCCATGGACATAGCACGAGATGGCACCAGCACAGCTGGGAACCTTCGATGCATGTACACCGAGCGGCTCACGTGAACTGGCGCGGTGCACAGATAAAAGCAACAGTTCCAAAGAGCTGAACAAAACCAATTACACAATTGAAAAGGCAGCAAAAATATGAAGCGTCTGATACATACAAGCATATTCATAAATCCAGCTACTGCGGAAACAAAGCACACGGTGGAAAAAGTCAATGTCCCGCTAAAGGAAGACAGTGTAAAAAACCCGTGCATGCAGTGTGTCAGGTCTCAGATAAAGAAGAAGACGAGCTGTTTATTGATGCAGTAAGAAACGAATCGATGAATGAAACCTGTCATCTTTACAGCGATTGACAAACACGGAATGTAACTTGAACACAACACATCCTACAAATACGAACCTGATTGAAAGAAATAATGATAATCAAATCCTTGATGACAGCAACACTCAGTAACACTCACAAAACAAATACTGTATATTGACAGTCATGTTACGTTATTTTTAAAATGTTCCCTTTTCTTTTCCTAGCTTTTTTAACACACTACTTCTCAGCTGCGATACGCTGGTATATATATATATATGTATATAAATATCCCGATCTACATACTCGAATAATGGATACTTTATTCGCCATCAATGATTGTTTTGGTAAAGCCATACTCAGTGTATTCATTAGATGAGCGGTAAAAAGTAAGAGCGAGGGAGGATGACTTATTGAGGCATGCAGGCTGTAGTCTTGCGTCAACTCTATCTGAATTGCGATCACATTTGAAAAATATATCTTTTCAAGTTCTATTTAGTCCATATGTGTCAAACTCAAGGGCATGCCACATCCGCCCGTGTAATTATATCCGCCCCGAGATCATTTTATATACTGTATTATTGTTATTAATGGCCGGGTATATGAAGCGCTGGTAACACAATAAACTACAGATCCCATAATGCAGCGCTTCAGCTGCCTTGCAACACTTACCGTTAATCAAGTCTAGCTTATGATGCTGCAAGTTATTGCGAAGCTAGCTCACACGATGCTGAAGAGAAAAGTTGATTCTGAAAATAGAGCCTTTAAAACCGATGGGAGGCTGAGTATATGTTTACTGAACCTGTGTGTCTCATTTGTGGAGCTAATGTGGCTGTAATTACAGAATTTAATCTAAGACGGCACTATGAGACACAACATCATGGTAACCTGAAAGACCTGAATGCAATGCAGAAGATACAGAAAGCAGAAGAATTAAATAAGAATCACAAAGTGATTTCAAGTGAAGCTGCTTTTATGGGAGACACAAATGCACCAGTGCAACTTGCCCCACTTTCCCTGTTGCCAAGTAATGTTAAACCAAGTCGTCACTACGG
>NC_053156.1:183249194-183354194 GCF_016835505.1 Polypterus senegalus | reverse complement strand
GCCATGCACCAATTAAGGCAATACTGAGGAGTTTAGAAGGCTTGACACATGCCTCATATCTTGGTGTAAGATAGCAGGGTTTAGATTTAAGGGGCACTGGGACTCCATCTAGAAGAGATTGGACCTGTTTGGCCACAACGGGTTACATCTGAACTGGAGGGGCACCAGTGTGTTAGGGCAGTGTATGAGTAGGTTAGTCAAGGTTAGCTTAAAGTAGGGAATGGGGGCAGGCAGGGAGTTTAGGACAGGCCAGGTTGAGAAGTGATCAAACTTCTTCTTTCGGCTTCTTCTGTTAGGATTTGCCACAGCAGATCATCTTCTTCCATATCCTTCTGTCTTCTGCATCTTGCTCTGTTACACCCAACACCTGCATGTCCTCTCTTACCACATCCATAAACCTTCTCTTAAGCCTTCCTCTTTCCTGGCAGCTCTATCGTTAACTTCCTTTTCCCAATATATCCACCATTTTTCCTCAGCACATGTCCAAACAAACGCAATCTCACCTCTCTGACTTTGTCTCCCAACCTTCCAACCTGAGCCGACCATCTAATGTACTCATTTCTAATCCTGTCCATCCTTTTCACACCCAGTGCAAATCTTAACATCTTTAACTCTGCCACCACCAGCTCTGTCTCCTGCTTTCTGGTCAGTGACACCGTCTACAACCCATATAACATAGCTGGTCTCACTACTGTCCTGTATACCTTCCCTTTCACTCTTGCTGATACCTGTCTGTCACAAATCACTCCTGACTCTCTTCTCCACCCATTCCATCCTGCATGCACTCTTTTTCACCTCTTTTCCACAATCCCCATTATTCTGAATTGTTGATCCCAAGTATTTAAACTCATCCACCTTCACCAACTCTACTCCCTGCATCTTCACCATTCCTCACCATACTGCTGCTCAATAATCATCACCTAACCTCTTAACCTAGCTTCCACTACTCTTTCCCATTATTTCGTGCTGTGGCTCTTCAGTTTTATCCCCCTGTAGTTACTACACCTCTGCACATCCCCCTTATTCTTTAAAATCGGTACCAGTACACTTCTTCTCCTCTCCTCAGGCATCCTCTCACTTTCCATGATTCCATTAAACAATCTGTATAAAAACACCACTTCATTCTCCCCTAAACACCTCCATGCTTCCACGGGTATGTCATCTGGACCAATGGCCTTTCCATTTTTCATCCTCTTCATAGCTGTCCTTACTTTCTCATTGCTAATCCTTGACACTTCCTGAATCACTATCTCCACATCATCCAAACTTCTCTCATTCTGTTCATTCATTAGCCTCTCAAAGTACTCTTTCCATCTGCTCAACACACCCTCCTCACTTGTGAGTACATTTCCATCTTTATCCTTTATCACCCTAACTTGCTACACATTTTTCCCAGCTTGTCCCTCTGTCTAGCCAATCAGTACAGGTCTTTTTCTCACTCCTTAGTGTCCAGACTCTCATACAACTCATTTTACGCCTTTTCTTCACCTTTGACCACTTCTCTCTTCACCTTGCTTCTTATCTCTTTGTACTCTTGTCTACTTTCAGCATTTCTCTGAATATCCCACTTCTTCGCCATCCTCTTTCTCTGTATACTCTCCTGTACTTCCCCATTCTACCACTAGGTTTCCTTTTCCTCCTTCCTCTGTCCAGATGTCACACCAAGCACCTTTCTTGCTGCCACTCTTAATACTACTTCTGCAGTTGCCCAGCTGTCTGGCAACTCTTCACTGCCATCCAGTGCCTGTCTTATCTCCTCTCTAAACTCAACCTTGCATTCTTCCTTTTTCAACTTCCACCATTTGATCCTTTGCTCTGCCCTCCCTCTCCTCCTGTTCTTCTTGATCTCCAAAATCATCCTACAGACCACCATCCTATGCTGCCTAACTACACTTTCCCCTGCCACCACTTTGCAGTCTTCAATCTCCTTCAGATTGACTCTTCTGTGTGCATCTTCCTCCGCTCTTGTATGTCGCCCTTTGTTCCTCCCTCTTCTTAAAATACATATTCACCCATCCTTTTTGCAAAATCCACCGTCCTCTGACCTTCTTCATTCCTCTACTTGACACCATACCTACCCATTACCTCCTCATCACCTCCTCATCTCCCCTGTTCCCTTCACCAACATGTCCATTGAAATTCTCTTCAATCACCACTTTTTGTCCCTTGGGTACACTCTCTATCACTTCATCCAACTGCCTCCAGAAATCATCTTTCTCATCCATCGAACACCCAGCCAAAGGCGTAGGCACTGACAACATTCATCATCACATCTTCAGTTTCCAGCTTCATAATCATTGCTCTGTCTGACACTCTTCACCTCCAAAACACTCTAGACATACTGCTCCTTTAAAATAATCCTTACCCCATTTCTCCTCCCATCCACAACATGATAGAACAATTTGAATCAGCCTCTGATCCACCTGGCCTTACTCCCCTTCCATTTAGTATCTTGTATGCACAATATATCAATCTTCCTTCTGTCCATCATATCGGCTAACTCTCTTCCCTTACCAGTCATACTGCCAACATTCAAAGTTCCTACCCTCCGTTCCACTCTCTTTACCTCCTTCCTGTCCTTCTGCCTCTGGACACATCCCGATGCATAGCCCCCCACTCCCCAAAACCCCATCCCCCCCACTCCTTCTTCGGCCAACAGTAGCCTAATTTCCTGCCAGCACCCTGTTGCCTAACAGTGCTGGTGGGGGCAGTTGTTAACACGGGCCTCGACCGATTCGGCATGGAAATTTGTATTTTTGTCCGCATATTGATCTGGCAAAATTTTACACCGGATGCCCTTCTTGACATAACCGTCCCCATTTAGGGCTTGGGACCAGCATGAAGAAACAGACTGATTTGTGCATCCCCTGTGGCTGGGTTAGTTTGTTCTAATTGTAATAATATACTGTGCTAAGCAGCACATAATTGTTGCTACTCCTCAACAGCAACAAGAATAATACAGTTAAAAAGAACCAAATAGAAGATTGAAATACACACTAAATGAGACTCAAGTCCGATAATGGATACATTTGTTTGTCAATGAATGATATACAATTGTACTTTAAGAAGAATCACCTTACCGTTGTTATAGCCATGAGAAGTGCCTTGTAAAGGAACAGTTGTATTGAAACTAGCCACAGCACTGTTTCTAAAATGACATTCATGCCAACAGTGTTCCTGATTGTCTCTGTACATTTTATCTCTCCATGATCGATGACGTGTGATACGTGATGTTGCACTGATTTTAAATAAATAAATAAATAAATAATGTACATGCTTGCTCTGGAGAGTGGTGCAGGTGCGAATGATTGCCTGAGAAGACGGCTTGTCAGCAAGTTGCTGCGAGGCAGTCATCCATCCTAGTGTTGCCTTGACAGCAAGTGCGGGTGATCCGATCGTCTCATTTTCAGCCTGGGGTGGCAATCGGGTGATCGCATCTGCAGCTGCTCCGCAGCATTTAAAGAAGATTGGAAGGAAAAGCAGAAAAACGGGGGGAGGTTAAAGGGAGTGAGAGAGAAGAACGCAGGAGGCTAAAGGAGCCGGTGCATGTGAGCGAGCAAGCTCAACAGTGGTTGCAGAGCCGGTCAGGTGTGTGGACAACCCATTAAAGGAGCAGGTGGTTAATTTCCAGGGGGCTGCCGCAGAGGATTGCTCCAGTGATCAGGTTGTGCTTTCGGCTTGCCATAGAAGTCCAGAAAGGTAGGGGAAATCAGAGATTTGGATTGGGAGCCCCAGTGTGAGTGCCATGGTTTTTGGGGACCCGAGTCTAGGTTTGGAGTGGAAGCCTTGCTGTAGCCATGGAACAGCTGGGAACCAGACCAATAGAAGATTGGCTGTATCTGTCAGCAGGTTGACTCTTCTGCTGCGAGGCCCTGTACGGGATGAGCAGAAGAGATGTTGGTATTGAAGGGATTCCCTGGGGATTTGCTTTTTAATGACAGTTTTCTGCCTGTGTTTTTAACCCCATTTTTATTGGCTTTTTCTATTAATTTATTTGGATTTTAACCTCTACTAACACTTGGACGTTTTATTGGATTATTTATTTATTGGACATTTTGGTTGCACTGCACTTTAATGGAAACAGAATATTTAGATTTTTGAACTGTTTGAATAAAAGCATTGAGCACCTTATGCACCTTCCCCTTGCAATATATGTTTTCTATCCTCATCTTTCAAGCTTATTCCAGTCATGACTATTGACTGTGTTGGGTTCAAGTGGCTCCTGAACGCAACAGGTTGCATGGAGCTGACCTGCACTCTCACATGACGCACTCCCCAACCCCCACCCTGCCCCCATATATATTTTGTAAGGATTTATTTATCCAATGACCTGGGAGTCTCTGCCTAACTTTTTGACTCTTCCCAGGCTTGTAAAGAGTAACGCAAATGTTCTAGGGGTTCGCAAAGCTCGGCGTGCCTATGTGACATTGTGCTGTCAATCACCTATCCAGATCTACCCATCTTTAGGATATTATACTGGCTACTACACTACAGTTTGCATCCATGGCCATCTATGTGTTGATACAGTGATATTACTTGCGCTGCACATATACGTCCTTATCCCCACTTGGGGCAATAATATTTATGTGCATGTGGATTTACATGAATGTGCAATATGCCCTTTACAGTGTCATAAGCCTTTAGTTGACAGCCAGTGGTCTATGTATACAACTGCATTAAAATTTGCTTGGATCATTAAAAGGGCCCTCACGTTAGTAAATGTGTGTCTCAGGTCTGACAAAGTGCAGTTTTTGGGCTAATATTAAGTAGCATTTTCACAATCTCCTGTATACCCTGTCAGTAGCCCAAAGTACATATCGGTTAATGGAACTGTTGTCTTTGTTTTTGTTTTTTTGTGTGTTATTACATTTTTTTATATCGCAGTAAACAACAAGTAGATACTATTCACTTTTGACGTTCTTGCCCTAATTGTCCCTTTTGCTTTACAGCTAAATGGTATTGTGTCTCTTGCTTGCTTTGTAGGGATAAGCTGATGGTCGATGGATATTGTCCATTGCTGATTGACTGGACATATTGTTGATGTAAATAAACATTGTCTGTTGGCTCCAAATATTTTCAGAAGTGCACTGTAGTTTAGGGAAGGTAGCCTGATCAGTGCATCTTGCTACTGTGGCGCTTGCAGACTCAAGAGTTCTTGAAGTAGGTACCTCCGGCACTTGAAGCTTTTATATGCTAATATCGATACACTCTGATCTCCAAGGGGAAGCATTCCTCTCCATTGTGTAAAAGTAACAACAAATTGAGAGGGGGAACAGGATGCTGATTAAACAAAGTACTGCTAGAATTTTGTTCCACAACCACTGCAGGTACAGATACTGTAGTGTTTCTGATGTGAAGTGGTACTTCTTTAAGCAAAAGTGGCTGACTCAGTACAGTGGAACCTCGGGTCACGAACATCTTGGACCACATACAAATCGGGTTACGACCAAAAAGTTCGCCAAACTTTTGCATCTGTTCATGACCACACACTTAGTTAATGAACAAGCCAGTTTCTCTTCCAGTTCGTACGCGCCGATGATTTCCATACGTGTTCAGTCTCTCCCTGTGCATTCCCTGTGCAGCGAGCGAGAGGGCACGAGAGAGCGCTAGAGAAGGCAGTATGGCCGAGAAGGCAGTTAAAGAATGCACCGGGCTTGTTTTTTTAAGAGACTGCAAGGTTAGTTTTCTCTATTCAAGGTTTTCTCAGTGGTATTTAATGTTTTTACATTCAGTTTACTATTACACTGTGCATTCTATGGTATATTTAACTATTTTTGTGCTTAAAAATCTTTAAAAAATATATATATTTACATACAGCCTCTATGGTCTGGAGCGGATTAATTGTATTTACATACAATCCTATGGGGGAAATTACTTTGGGTCACGACCAAATTGGGTTGCGAGTTTTGGAACGAATTACGGTCATGACCCGAGGTTCCAGTGTATGTATTTTTGAGACCGGCTAGCAGACTTCAGCCTATGCAAATTAAAATTGCTAAAAGAAACTGATGGCTGTGCTCACTAGTTTTCCTGAAACCAGTGACTTTCACAGGAGAGGGCCCCATGCAGCTCTATTCAAAGAGGCGAAAGAGGCGCTTTTTGTGTTATGTCGTTTGCATGTACTGTAAGAGTGCAAAATATGTGCTATTGCCAAGCCACAAACAAACACAATGGAGTACAACTTTTTTCTTTGTAGCATGCCAAGTTGCATTTTTTGTCAAGTAGATGGTAGAAAGAGAAATATTGAGGATGCTGTGTTTGGGTAAGCAAAAGTGATTATCAACTTCTAGTTTCATTAAAAAAAAAAACTTGGTTTTCTGTTGGTAGACATTTATTCTAATTTATTTTTTGATGAGGCAGATCAAATTTTACAGTTTTGTGCCAATATGGCATTGTGATTTGTGGCAGTTTTTAATGATTTTGAAATGTTTGAAGAATCATATTAACATTAACGCTGTGTGCGATGGCTTTCAGCAATCTGTGACGCAACAAAATTATTGTGCCCTGAGCTAAAACACACATGCATCATCTTTCCAGGCCAATGTAGTCTCGTTCTATGGTACATTAATAGATGCTTATGGGTGATGAATATTACTGTTTCTAACACCACAACCTGTAAAGTACCCCGGCGATAGTATAATAAATCAGTGATGTTTTAAAATGACAGTGTGATAATGTGAACTTTTAGGACATCATATAGCCCTATTGCTTTATAGACTTTCTGTACAAGTGCACTATATTTTTCACTTGTGCGTGTGCAGATTCATTAGGCAAAAGCAGCAAAGGGAGGTTGATTATAATATTCTTGTGAGTTAATGATGTGCATGTCTTTCTTGCGTTTTGGGACCTGTTGTGACATATTTGGCCTTTCATTCATCAAGCTGGAAGCCAAATAATCAGCCTCTCTTTCAAATGCACTATTTAGGATACACAGTGCTGTGTCCACATTGTTGTGTATTCGGAAAAATTTCCATGCTCCGTGAAAACACATGCAAACCAGAGCAAAAGTGTGGGAGAGTGGTTTTATCATGAGGGATTTTAAAACAAGGTTTACAAAAGATTGATGTTATATTGCTTTCTGAATTACCTAACCGTAACTTTGGCATTTACTTCACAGTAACTGCAAAATACTGTTTAAAGTCAGTACTGAAAAGAAACATTCACATGTTATTCGGTCTATACTGTTGCATGAGTGAAGTCTAAGATATTTCAGCATATTTTCATTTAAATAAACTCTTTAAACCTGCTTCTTAAATGTGGTTTGTCAGGGAATCGCTCTGTTAGGTTTGCTGGTTAAAAAAACGTACTAAAGCGTATTTATTCAATGGATTAGTCTAATTGATTTACATTTCAAATGTCGCTATTTCCTGGTGGTTTAATTGTTCATGTCTGAACCGGTTATTTTAGTTTTCTTTTTACTTTTTTGCAACTGTCAACACTGCCGATGGTACCAGACCCAAGTTCTTGTAAAGGTTTTTCCATATCTTCCTCTGTAAACAGCTTTCTAGGAAATGTCATCATCTATATATATAATTCACGAAGGCAAGACAACCATGAAAAGCACGCTGGAAGGGGCGTGGATTCACTAAGCCACCGACAAGTGAGACACCTATGGCGCACACAGGAAGGAGCCACGCCCACCAACTCCAAGACCATTGGATACGGCGACAACTCGCAGGGCGCGCCACCAACTCGGACGCGCGACACAGAAAAATGGCGTCATTTATGTTCGTCTGTCGTAGAGGCCACATGCAGTGCAGGTCAGGTTAATGTCATGTACCTCCGAGCTATGTTGACTGTTCATAGAGGCATGTTTCTCGCGGAAGTGAAATGCAATATGCAGCGTGTGAAACGGTTTGCGAGGGGTATCCCATGGGATCCTTAAAACAATCCTTTAAAACTGAGGTTAAAGCACAATGAAGGAATTAGTCTTTAAAAACCAATAAGCCCTGTGCCTCTGTTTCATTACCGTCTCACCTGCTTCACCAATGCAGGCCTTGCAACAGTCGAGACGCTCTTTCAGCAGCTGACATTCTCTTTGCCTGACCGGTTCACACAGAGGCAGTGCAAGAGAAAGCTGCGCCAGAGACAGACAGAGGCACACACACAGGCAGCTGGTGGGCGGCTCTCCATGAGTTTCTGTTGCGAGCGGACGCATAACCAGGTGGTGTGTATGCTTCGAGAACGAGGCTGGACGCGGCTTGCAGACCGGGCATGTGAGCAGGCAGTGTGTATGCTTCGAGTGCGAGGGTGGACGCGATAGGACCATCTAGGAAATATCATGTCGCGGATGTGATTCGCTGTATGCAGTGTGTAAAACAGTTTGTTTGTCGCAGATGTGAATCGCTGTATGCGGCGTAGAACAGTTTGCTAGGGTGTCCCTGTGTCTTTCCAGAAGTGTTCAACCATCAATAAATAATTATGCGGCATTTGTTATGCCGCGGGTTCACTATTGTGTTGTATTTTCCTCTCTCCAGAGTTCCATCTTTTCATTAACTTACTGTTGTATTCTCACACTAACCTGTTTTAGACAACGTGTCTTTCCAGAAGTGTTTACCATTCAATAAATAATTATGCATGAGATTGAGCGTGTGTCTAGGCGTGGGTAACCCGTTGAACCCAATTCGGGCTGCAAACCGTGGAATTGCCACTAAGTGCGACTCATACGCTCCCAGTGTTTTCGTCCCTACCCTTTGTACACACCCCCCTCCCACACGTTGACTGTTCATAGAAGCATGTTTCTCGCGGAGGTGAATTGCCATATGCAGCGTGTAAAACGGTTTGCGAGAGGTATCCCATGGGATCATTAAAACATTCCTTTACAACTGAAGTTAAAACACAATGAAGTGAGCATTCTTTAAAAAATGAGTTTTCGGTTACGATGCACGACCGCGTGCAGCATAGCAAAGTGTTGTACACGCTACATACAGCAGTTCGCATCCGCGACAAACATGCGTCGTCTTAGATGCTCCTGCACTTTGTACACACCCCCCTCCCACCTCGCTACGCCGCACGGACGATTGTGTGTTGGTTCGTTCCGTGCATTGTTACAATGTTGCTTTTCTTGCTGATTTATTACATCACCGATTTTGAAAATGTTAAATTTTCTCCCTATGCTTAAAAATTATTAAAATACCGGCCTGATTATGCGGCGTATGGTACGCCAAGGGTTGGCTTGTGAGGTTAAAATCATCTATGCCAGAGGTCTGATTCATTTGCACTTATACTGTTACTGCAGCCAGCTGTTCCTTGGCCTTGAATGTGCTTGTCATTACAGATCCATCCAACAGCTAAATCTGTATCTGTCACTCATCATACTCGCACTTTTCTGGTGGAGGACCCCGGCTTGCAAGAGCTGAGACAGGAACAACATCAGCAGGAGATGACGAAGGGGTCCCACCTCCAGCAAACTTCTTGGCTCTTACTGCTTTGTCCCTTTTAATCTTTTGAATCATCTGTTGGCTTCCTGCTGTTGGCAAACTGTGTGTTCTGCTTATTGCTTCTTGTTATTTTTAGACCTAGGAGCAAATGAAGTGTGTCTGCCAAAAGCATTCCAACAACTCTGAACCTCTTTTTTTTTTTTTTGTCTAAACTTTAAGGCTTCCAGTGTGAAATCAGTCTGATCATTTTTACATTAATCCATTGATTTAAGAGGTTTTGTAAAATAGCCTTTGTTGTGCTGTTTTTGGAGTATCTTATGAGTGATTGGACTTTGATAGTGCTTAGCCTGTGAACAAATCCACAATTAGAGAATTTATTGGACTTAAGTTACATGTTTTCAATTGATTTTTAATAATGCAAATACAGTAATACCTTGGTATATGTCCGCTTTGGAATAAGTCCAACTTGGTATACGTCCTGTTTGGACATGAAAAATTTTGCTTGGTATATGACCTTTGTTTGGAATACGACTCGCGTGCTACCCTTGTTTACCTCTCTCGAGACAAAGCCACGACTGCCCACGAGCGTCAGTACGGCAGTTGCCAGCAATCGGTGAACACCGCATGTGCTACCTGTTGTATATGATTATTCAATGATGCTTTTGTCCATTGCTTTATGTTCGGGTGTTGATTGCTATGGTCTGCGTCTTTTGAGACGTATGACTGCCGGAGGGTGGGGTGTGGTTTAGAAGGCACACTGTTTGGAGAGTTGGTTAAACATGGTTCAAAATAAACAGCGTTTGAAACGTTATTCTGAGTGTGTTGCTACTTCAATCTAGAGAACACTACCCTTGTTTACCTCTCTCGAGACAAAGCCACGACTGCCCACGAGGCGTCAGTACGGCAGTTGCTAGTATTCAGTGAATAACCTGCGCGCTACCCTTGTTTACCTCTCTCAAGACAAAGCCACAACTGCCCACGAGCGTCAGTACGCCAGTTGCTAGCATTCAGTGAACAACCCGTGCTATAACTCTGTGAATTTTCACGTGATTTGTGTTTTTTCGCATAAATTTGAATTGATTGTTGAAAAGTATGAAGTTGGCATGCGTATCCGGGACATGGTTGCTGCATACCATATGCTGAGAACGACGGTATCTACGATTGTGAAAAACAAAGACGTTATTAAAAAGTAAATTGAGGTTAAATTTTCATTTATTTCATTTAATTGCTTTTGTATTTATGTATTTTAGTATTAAGCAGTGTTTAAATTATTTTATACAACCCCATCAATGTATAATATGCCAATAACAATAGGATTTGTTTTCATGGGAATGGATTAATCATTTTCCCTTTATTTCTTATGGAAAAAATTTGTTTGGTATATGTCCAAGGATCTGGAATAAGGACGTATACTGAGGTACCACTGTATTTGAAATGTGCTTTTATTTTCGTCTCATTTTAGAGGTTATACTAATGAACATTAGTTTTCCGTCAAAAAGTGAATGACACAAATTTTGTGTTTGCATGTTGGGTTTTGGCGTCTCTGTGTCTATGCATTTCTGTTAAAGACGTTATATGTGATGGGAGTGGTGGCTCTATGGCTAAGGATCTGTGGTGGTTGTCTGGAAGATTGCTATTTCAAATTCTATTAATGCCAGAAGTGACTCTACTCTGTTTGGCCCTTTAGCAAGGCCGTTCACCTGAAAATTGCTCCAGGAGTGCTGAACAATGACTGACCCCATTCTCTGTACCCCAGAGATCATGCAAAAAGACAATTTCCCTCAAGGATTAACAAAGTATATGAAATTATTATTATTTTTATTTAACAGTGAGATGTGCTTTGTGCTTTGAAGCTTAGAAACAGTAAATTAATTTTATTTTGGTATTAACAAAGAAACCGCTCATTTAATCATTGGTTATGGACAAGCCAAATGGCCATTTCTATTGACTTGATTTTTTCAAGTTCTTTAACTGTTGATAGTGCTGCCAGTGTCCAGTTTTCTTCTGCATCACACAGTCCTATATTTGTAATTGTGGATGTTCCCCGTCAGCATTGAACTGTTTAAGACATCTAGAAAATGAAAGGATGCTAGTGATGCTGTGATCAATCAAGTCAAATGATTTTCACAAGAAGACTCTATTAGTAATCAGTAAATTGACTGATCACAAAATCATTTTTTTTCATCATCTGCTTTTCTAAGCTTTGTGACAAATTAGTTGTATTGTCCCTTTATGCATGGTATAATGGGAGGTGAGCTAGTGCACACTTTATGTAAACATAGAGCGGTATAGCTGACTTTACCGGAGAGAAATTAGAAATGCCTACCTGGTGCACTGGAAAAATACAAACAAGAAAAAAAAAGCAATGTAATTATATTAAGTGCATATTTTAACAGCAAAAATATCTAGTGCATTAATGTTTGAAATGATTATTAAAACCTTTAAGTGCATGCACTGCAAACTGTCAGGCATGGGCAGAACAGCCAGTATCTGATGACTGCTATGCATATTTACACTGTAGTCTTGTAAACTTTTCCTATAAGCAGGCCAGACAAACTAGTACAGTTAATTTTTTTTTCTTATTTTTTTTCTTTTTCTTTCTGAATTGATGCAAGTCCTTGGCACCCCAGAACAAATTCAGTCAGATGAGTATATTTGTTTTACTGGACAGAAGGTTCTAAGGTGAAGTATGAAATGGACATTGCACATGACATGGCAGCCCCAGATAATTGAAGTGAAATATAAAAAAAACACGCAATGATTGTAGAAACTATTTTCCAGATATGATTTCCCAATTTGACTGTCTCAAGATGGCAGATCTTCTAGACTTAAGTCCTTCCAGCAGGTAGAGGGAGGTCCAGGTGGACAGACACTGGAATTGATGTTGGTGGTGTTCTAGTCATCAATTAGTGGAGTTGTGATATAGTGGGTGTGCGGCTCGAAATGGATGGCCAGTTTTTGAATAAATAATGAGGGGGCGTGGTAGTGTGGCTGGAGCTGTTCCCGGGTGCTAATCGCCATACCTGTGCCACGCCACCATTATAAATAGGAGAAGTGCGAGTGCGGATGGAAGAAAGAAAGAGAGAGATTGGAGGTTAATGGAAAGAAGAAGAAGGCAGGAGGTGCAGAGAGTTGGTGTGGGAGTGCGTGAGAGCAGGCTCGATGGTGGATGCAGACAGCTGGGTGGCGAGCCCCTCAGCAGGAGTATATTGCTGACATTCAGTGGTGGCAGCAGGAAGCAGTCGCTCCAGCTGAGTGATCTCCAGGAGCTGGAGTGCCAGTTCAGTCTGTGTTACAACTTTGTTTAAATATAATTAGCTGAATGTAAAAGCAGGTAATCAGATAAAGCATTTATTTTTTTAACCAATTAATTTCGTTTGTGGTCAGTATCACATAGTACAGCCTGTATATTCCTTACTTCACATCTCTTACAGCATCCACTATTGCATTTTGTGGTGTGTGTCAAGCCAGTGCCCAAAGATGTGCTCGGCACAGCAGTACCATCATGTCATTGGCACAGGGGTCTGTTTTTGTAATACTGTTTCTCTGCCACGCTTTTGTTTCATGTTTATCACTGTGTAAGCCAACAAATAGTACGTTATTCCTTGCCTCCACTTCACATTTGCTGATTTTCTTCTTTTTTTCCCCCCACATGCCTTTTCCATTGTTTTTTAACCAAACACTGAACGGAATGTGATATTTGTATTGATTTGCATATTAAAATATGCAAAATTCTTGGAGGAGTCTGTCTGAAGCTGTAGGTTTGTGCACGTGTATTAAATTTCACGTTCGTTGGGATTTGTAAGGGGGAAGTGTGTGGAACGTGGCGTACGCACAGATTTATGCATCTGTTTTTTTTTTCTTTTTTTCGTACGCTATGTTTTAGTGTGAATTCTACGCACGTCGTTTCTACATGAGGCCACTGGTGTAGGTGATTGCCATATTCCCACCAGGGTTAACAGCTGAGGGTGGGGGATACCTCCAGTAATAAAAGCAGTGCGGTGAGTGGGGTACCTACTTTGGTGATTGGCACAGGTGTAGTTTAATCGTTTGGTCTGCTTAAGCTAAACTAGTCTATTTGCTTAAAACAACTGTCCATGTGCAGATAATGCTGTACACATAGGGCGCTGTAAAGCAGCTATATTAAGGCAAACTTCCATAACAATACACTTTAGAATGCTATTTTGTATAGCAAGTTAATATGTACAATGATTGTGAAGAAATAATTTCAGCTTGGAAAAAAAAACTGAAATTGTCCTTCAAATATAGGCTTACGTTTTACTTTCTTGTAGTACTGTAAAACCTTGATTTATCAATTGGGGTTTGGGACCGAGGATGTGACGGATAAGAGAAAAGAAAGCATAACGGAGCAGCTGCTTTAAAAATAATATACAGTAGTTTACTTTAGAGAATTGTCATTATTTACAAAAACACCTATATTAACAAAATCAATTTATATAATATTGTAATGACCAGCATAATAAGCAAATACAACTTAGAGGTACTTAAAACTTAGAGTTTTCTATGTTTTACTTGAAGCCTTTGTTCCATAACAAACGGTGCCCAGTCTTATACTCAATTATCTGTGTAACAGAACACATCTCCAAAGCAAGAAAAGAAAGATTTTCCTACTGATAATTCTCCTGCCACTCATGTTCTGTCTTTTTCTGTATTGCAAAAGCTCCTACTTATTGTCTCCTGACTCCCTATTCATAACTTTGTTTCTGCCGCTCCTTTCTTTGTCTCCTAACTTCTCCTGTTACTCCTCTCCTAAGAGGCTTGTCTATCTATCCCTCACAGAATAGAACCCCTTCACCTAGTCCTATCACACAGTATTCTGCCCTTTTTGCTCCTGCACAGCGCATCACAAGCTGCGTGCACTTCAAAATATATTAACAAAACATAAAATTTTAAAAGAAAATTACAATGCAGAAGAACATTACTGTTGGTGGTTTCCATTTTCAGTCGTGTACTATTATTGTTCTTAATACTCTTTAAATTGAAGCAATGCTTGAAGCACTTTTGCTTTTTCATTAACATTTAATGATTTCAATTTTTTGTTGAACAGAAAAATAGAAAAAAAATACAGAAAAAATAAAAAGCAGAAACCACTTCTGGTTGTCCGATTATAATGAAACTTCATTTCCATGTGTTTCTTACAAAATTTCAAGTACAGTATAAGACAGGGCACCGTTTGATAAGGAACAAAGGCTTCAAGTAAAACGTAGAAAACTCCAGTACCTCTAAGTTGTATTTGCTCATTATGCTGGACATTACAATTGGTTTGCAAACACTGTCAGGGCAGCTGATGGAACGGTCCTTAGGGATGGCACTGCAATTGTGACTCGCTGGGCTGGCTACTTTGAGCAGTTGTTCAAAGCTGATCCTCCGGCTAGAACGTTGAATATCTCTGTGTCCATGGCTCTTGAGGCTGATCCTCCAATTAGCTGTGAACCACCCAGTCTCACTACGTACCTCGACAGTGACATTCATGTCTCTGGTGACTCTTGTGAAGTCAGTAGACGGATTGGGAGAGCATGGGTGGTCATGAGGTCGCTGGAAAGGAGTGTGTGGCGCTCCCGATATCTGTGCAAAAGGACAAAGGTCCAAGTCCTTGGAGTCCTCGTGCTTCCTGTCTTGCTATATGGTTGTGAGACAGTGACGCTATCCAGTGACCTGAGATGAAGACTGGACTCCTTTGGTACTGTGTGTCTCTGGAAAATCCTTGGGTACCATTGGTTTGACTTTGTGTCGAATGAGCCCCGGAGTCCCGAATGAAGTACATTACCTGCATTGTGAGGGGGCGTCAGTTACGGCACTATGGCCATGTGGAGCGTTTCCTCGAGGGTGATCCGGCTCATAGGATCCTTGTATTCACTTTACATAGTAGCAGTTAAAATATATTTCTTGTAAATCTCAACTTAAACATTAATGTAATCAAATCAAATATAAAACTAAAGCTATTTGCCACTGCCATGGTATTAACATTTTATCTAGTTTGTTATATAAAAACAAGTTACCCTCAGAGTCCAGAGCCATGATCACAACATTATAACAGGCATCTTCCGAGTAACCGCAAGTTAACATTTCTAAATCAGTTTTCTTTTTTATCTGAATAGATACCAGCAGGAACATTTTCTTTATATATAAATATATAAAAAATTAAAGAAACACATTGAAAACACATCAGATCTCAATGAGGAAAAAAATCAAGCTGGATGTCTATACTGATAAAGGCTGGGTAATGTGTTAGGAATGAAAGGATGTCTCATCGTTTGATGGAAATGAAAATGATCAACCTACAGGGGGCTGAATTCAAAGACAACCCAAAATCAAAGTGAAAAAATGATGCAACAGGCTAGTCTACTTTGTTAAAATTTCATTGCAACAACTCAAAATTTCACTCAGTAGTTTATATGGCCCCCACAACCTTGTATGCATTCCTGACAATGTCGGGGCATGCTTCTAATGAGATGACGGATGGTGTCTTGGGGTAACTCCTCCTATATCTGGACTAGGGCATCACTGAGCTCCTTGACAGGTGCAACCTGGTGTTGTCGGTTGGACTGAAACATAATGTCCCAGAGGTGTTCTATTGGATTTAGGTCAGGCGGGCATTGGGGCCGGTCAGTGGTGTTGATTCTTTCATCCCCTAGGAACTGCCTGCGTACTCTCGCCGCATGAGGCCGGGCATTGTCGTTCACCAAGGTGGAACCCAGGACCCACTGGGTCTGACAATGGGTCCAAGGATTTCGTCCCGATACCTAATGGCAGTCAAGGTGCTGTTATCTTGCCTGTAGAGGTCTAGACGTTCCTCCATAGATGTGCCTCCCCTGGCCATCACTAACCCACCACCAAACCAGTCACGCTGAACGGTGTTATAGGCAGCATAACATTCTCCACGGCTTCTCCAGACCCTTTCACTTCTGTCACATCAAGCCACAATCACAAAGTCTGTTTCTGAATGTTTGGTTAGAGACATTCACACCAGTGGCCTGCTGGAGGTAATTTTGTAGGGCTGTGGCAGTGCTCATCCTGTTCCTTTTTGCTCAAAGGAGCAGATACCGGTCCTGCTGAGGGGTTAAGGACCTTCTACGGCCCTGTCCAGTTCTCCTAGAGTAACTGCCTGTCTTCTGGAATCACTTCCATGCCCTTGAGACTGTGCTTGGAGACACTGCAAACCTTCTGGCAATGGCACATATTAATGAGCCATCCTCGAAAAGTTGGACTACCTTTGCAACATCTGTAGGGTCCAGGTATTGTCTCATGCTATCAGTAGTGACACTGACCATAGCCAAATGCAATACTAGTGAAAAAAACAGTCAGAAAAGATGAGGATGGAAAAATTTCACTGGCCTCCATCTGTAAAAACCATTCCTGTTTTGGGGGTCATCTCATTGTTGCCCCTCTAGTGCACAATTTCATTAACACCAAAGCAGCTGATACTGATTAACAACCCCCTCTGCTACTTAATCGGCCAGATCAATGTCCCAGAAGTTTCATTGACTTGATGCTATACTCTGAATAAAAAGTGTTCCTTTAATTTTTTTGAGCGGTGTATATTTATTTATTTATACAATTATGCACATATTTCATTAATTAAAAATATTTACAAGGTTAGTGAAGAATAAGCCTTACAATATTTAATTTTATTCAAAAATTAAGCAAATTACATTTTTGTTGTATTGCTTAATTGTAAAAATACCAAGGATAACACTAACAGCGGAGATGAAGCTTCTGTAGAAAGTTAGAATAAAAATATTTTTAAAAGGAAGATAAAGATTGCTGTCAGAATCGGACAGTTCTGATCATGGAATTAGAAATTGATATCATCTGTAAAAAAATAATAGTTTCCCTGGTTCTTTTTCTGAACCTCCCCCTCAGCCAAGTTTGCCTTGGGTACCTCGAACAGGACAACTTATTCCCTACTAATACCACATCTTCAAGGTCATAGTCCTAGGAGGTGGTTGAACAGATAGGCAGTATGCAGGAGAAAACACATTCTATTGATAAAAATACTAATAATGATGACAATTCAGCATATTTTTAAACAAATTAATCTAAATAGTCTTCAGCGTTTCTGTAATGAGAATAATACATTTCCAGTCATAATTTTATGCTTTTGAATTTTTAGGGATTGGTGGAAAAAAAGGTGATGGTAGATCTGAGAAGACATTAAATGATTTTGCAGTTGAGTACGCAAAGTCCAACAGAAGCACATGCAAAGGTTGTGAGCAGAAGATTGAAAAGGTAGAGTATCGGTTTTATTTATATGATGCTATATGTTTAATATTTATTGGCTTTAAAGTTCATTTTTTAATTGATATGTATTGTATTTTTGTATATAGCATGTGGAAAAATTTGAGCATGTAAACTGACCTAACACCCCTTTCTCTCCTGTCCTTTCTGGAATTGTATATTAAACTCGCCTTCTTTTTTTATATGCTAAACAGACATAGGCATTGTAACTTGAATAACCATTCTTCCTCTTCACTGTACTAGTATTTTAAATTGATCCTCTAACTTACCATTTACAGTTGCTGAATACCTCACCACCCTAATCTATCTAATATGAATTAGATTCACCATCTAGAGTAGTTCTTTTCAATCCCAGGCCCGGGGTACCCTGTTTCATAATCAGTGCCTCATTTTAAATGTAAGTGGTCTCATTGTAGCTTGCATTTTCTTCTTTTAAGGCAATGTCATGTTACTCAACTTTTCAAGTGATTTTCAGTCATACATTTGATGTATGTGACCTTAGCGAGTCAGAGACTGTAACGTAATCTAATATGTCCACGAATCTTGTCTTTATTCATAGGAGTGGACTTGCGGACATTAAAGCTGACAACTAATGAATGCTCATCCTGAAATAGTGCATTCAATGTTGCAATAAAAAAATGAATGTGGCTTGGATTTCACAAACAGAGAAGAAACTCATCCATTTGTCTTCGGTTATATACCAAGATAGAATGGATAAAAAAACTAAAAAAAATGGCTGACATTGCTGAACTTGTCATAGCTGTTAACACTTTTTACAGTGCCACATCTGTAAGGCAGCACATTTTGTATGTCACAAAAAGGGGCAACCATGATTGTGCTGGAAGACGACATACAGTTACTAAATTAGACATAACAAGTGATTTTTAGTTGTTTAAATTGTCATGGTTAAGCAATAATATCAGCAAATGCAGTGTGTAATTCTGATATACCCCATGACTTTAAGCCACATAGTTTGGCACTGGATTTATACTATATTTAGAAAAGAGTAGTAGTGTGAGATTTATGTTTGATTGAGAAAGTATGTAAACCACTTCTATTTTTTCCCATTCATCTATGTTGCAGCCTTATTCTAAAATTATTTAAATTAAATTTTCCCCCGGACCAAACAACACTCACTACCCAAGAATGACATAGCAAAAAACAGGAGTTTAGAAATTTATGCAAATTTAATAAAAATGAAAAAAATATCACATTGACACAAGTATTCATAACCTTTGCCATGACACTTGAAATCTGGCTTGAGGGAGTCCCATTCTATTAATCAATTAATCTTTTCCACACCTTCTTTGGAATACATCTGTTGTCATTTCAATTGATTGGACATGATTAGGAAAGGCACAAACTAGGACTGTCTGATCAGACTTCACTATTCAAATCTAATTTTAATTTATTTGAAGAAGCTCTTATTGAATGCAACAGCTATTGGATTTTAAAAGAATGGGTAATTGGTTTACTTTGCAGTCATTTTTGTGTTATAGTACTCCAGACATGTTTTTCAGAGTTGCTGTATTTTGCAGATCTGGTTTTCTACATCAGCCTTTTTGTAGTGCTGAATAATTTGAGACAGTTTTGTCTATTCCCCTACTCCGCCTTCTGATTAACGGAGTAGTATTTTCTAAATACAGATCCGGTACTGTTAAATTATCGTTCTGCTTCTGATCCAGTCCCTAGCTGATGTTTAATGTTAAGACATTGTCATTAATGCATATGAAAGCTCACAGTCCTAATTCTGTTTGTCTTAATGATTTAAAATCTCCCCTGTAAAGTGCCTCTTCAGTGTCACCAATGCACATTTAGCGACCAACGTGCTGCGTTTCTGTCTCATTTGTCTGCTTGCTTGACACGCAAGACCTAAGTCAATGAGGCATAATTAAAAATATTTATTATAGTTTTGCTGCATCCATGAAGGAGGAAAAAGACCTTATTTAGTTTATTTCAGTCTGTTACTCATTAGCTGCTGGCCCCTGTTTGCAGCATTTTGCAAACAAATGAAATTGGAGTCCACATACTTTACTTTACACCCGTGGCAATTTTGTTTGTTTATTATTTTTTAACTATCTACATCCTACACTTATTTATTTTCAAGGAACAAAAATTCTTGTCTCAAGACAATCACAGGCAATTTTGAATGGGCATTAGCCTAACAGGTAGTACCAAATATGTGTGGATCTAATTTCTTTATGATTATGTCACTTTGTACACACAAAAAATCTGTTTGGGGGCAAAGGCTGTTTTTTGAAATGTCCTTTCATTCGAAGGCTACATTATCCATACAACAGAGTTTTAAACGCTTCATTCTTGTAGATGTACTGCGAGTAAAACATGTAATTAAAAAATAATATTGTTAATATAGCGTAGCATTGTAGTAGTACACATGGCACATAAGGATTTAAGCTTTTTATAGCTGATTTGTTTTATGGCTCGCTGATCTTACAGGCAATAAATCTCCCTTTGAGTAGGTAAGAAAATCAGTATATTAATGTAATTAATTATTTGCTTACTCAGCCATCAGTTCTAGACAGTTTTTGCAAATTCTTCTGTTTTATGGGGTACACCAGAATTGAATGGGTGGCTTTGATGGCTGTTATATTTAATATAGTCGTCAAGTACTGGTAGAATTTTTTTCCTTTTGGCTTTTGTTCTTACTCCTACTGTCATTATTATAATACTATGCTCGTAATACTACCTACTGTGTGTTCGAATATACAGGCAGTCCCCAGATTACGTACAAGACTGTAGGTTTGTACTTAAGTTGAATTTGTATGTAAGTTGGAACAGGTACATTTTTTTTAATAAATGCTATTGTTGACTGACTGTTACCAAGTGCTCTGCCAATGAATGATGGAGTTTCACCTCTCTCTGACCTTTTTATTATTTCTACTTTATTTTCAATGGTGGTGGTTTTCTCTTCTTTACTGTATCACCAGCACTTCCATCAGATTTGGGTTTCAGAGACATTATTGAAGGGTGAAGACAAAAGATTAAGATGAGCTTTTCTGCTAACACAGCAGGAAGGCACCCATCATCAACACGTCTGAAGTACTGACAAGAGACAACTTCCTGCTATGTGCGTAACAGTACAAGCAGGATTGCTATTGAGAATGAATGGGGGCTGCAAGGGGCGGTTGACCACCCGCCCATCACACAGTCACCTCCACTACAGTATGCTGCAGGCAATGTCCGCCCACCGGGATCGAACACGGTGTGGCCAAAGGCGGGTAGTGAATTGGCCACCACCACCCCTATTCAACAGGCAGCCACCTGAGGCACACTACAGGTCTACCTCACGCCGCCCCGTTCACCCTCAATGGCCTCCGTTCAGCCACAACCAGGTCACTGCTTGCAGCATTACCAGCCGCTCACCGAGAACAAACGAGGCAGCCGTGTGTGGTGGGCAGGCAGTGAAACACCCCCCTCTGCTCCAACCAGCCTACGTCCAGTCAGAAGCAGTAGCTGTGGTGGCGTAGTGGGCAGGCAGTGAACCACCCCATCAAGCCTCCGTCCTGCACTTGAGTGATAGCTGTGGCCCCGGTGACTATGGACTACGGGTCACCGCTTGCTGCCGGGAGCTGCCCGAGGGACACTACACTGCGCGAGCAACGAAATCGCCCCTCTCATGCCTCCGTCCAGCTAATGCTTGCAGCGTCCCCAGGCCGAAGATGATGGAGCAGCAGTTAATGAGGCGCATGTGTCGCAGGTGCAGCCCCGTTCTTAAGTCGTAGGTCGGATGTTCGTAACCTGGGGGACTACCTGTAATGTCAAAGAAATAGTTACATGGAAAAAAAAATGTAATTAGGTAAGAATAATAATAAAATATTAAAAATCAATACGAGCTTACATAACATTGAGATATAATTAGTGCAAAGGTAGTGTCCTTGTTGTAGTAGTATTATATTCTAAGTCTCTAAAGAAGAATAGAACATTAGAACAGTTTAGACGAGAAGAGGCCATTCAACCAAACAACGGTTGCCAGCCCTGTCCACTTAACTCTTCTTAAAAAAAAAAAAAAAAAAAACCTCAAGTCTGGTTTTAAAAGTCTTACTGTCCACCTACTTGGTAAATTACTGTAAGTGTATATGGTTAAAAGGTCAGATGTGATTAAGGATTACAATAACGAGTATGAATATAAGGTCAGATACCCAAAAGGACAGAAAAAAATGCCTTCCAGGTTTCATCCCAGAGGATATGATACAGTTAAGTATTTTTGGTAGAAATCAACATCTTAATTAAAGAAAGAAACGTATCCTCTAACAAGACAAGTCTGATAAAACCTTTCGAGTCAGCAAACGGATAGGAGAAATGCTGTTCAAAGAGTCTCTTCATTATTATTCTTCAAATGCCTTAGAGGGAGCATCCATCATACCAGTGTTACAGCTTGAAGAGAACTGTCAAATATTAATGGTGTTTGTAGTTTTATTTTATAAGAAACTGAATTTACATAACAGTGTCAATCAGTGCATACATTTACTCTGTATCGTTTGTTGGTTTTCACCCAAATGATCAGTGTAAAATGAAAGTCAATTTTATTATATTTTTTATTGTTCTCCTATCCTTAGACACAGGATTTAGCCACTACCCTTGGAATTTCTGTGTATATACAGTAAGTGTCAAATCTTGTTCAGTACAGGACATCTGATCTCTTAGTCATGTTTCAGTATATTTTGTGTATTACATTTTTGTCTTTCTTTTTCACTTGACCTTGGCCTGAACAGGTTTCTGACATTTATTAACCCTTTACGCTATTTCTTTAAGTTGAATACTATGTTCCCCTAAACTTTTCTTTTATATCTTGTGAACAGACTGGGCACTTACCTTCATTTGACCATCACAGGTGGTGCACAGTGTTGATCAGGTGGTAGTGGTAGCACAAAATACCACCACAGGAAAGAAAACACAGAAAAGTAGAGAATAGTAATGACTGCAAATCCAGGAAGAATATGTTCATTCTATGCATGTATAGTTTATTAGGAGTGCAACTAAAATGAAGCTATGAAAAGCAAAATAAAAAGGATCTCTTTAAAAGTTCTTTTTAAATGATCCGTTGTGTTAGCCTGGCCTCTATTGCTAAACTATTCCTGATTTTGGTGCATAGCAGAAGTCTGCCTAATTAGTTCTTTTATGCTTAGCTCTTGCAATAATAAGCAGACCTCTATTAGAAGATCAAAGGTTATGCCTTAGAATTTAGGGGGACAGACATTATAAAGTATAGGAAAGAGCAAGATTATTTAACTAGCAGACTTGGAGATATTTTTTGGTACCCGTACAGCTCGTTGAAAAATTGTCATTTGCCTCCTGTAAAATGATTGAATCAATAACAGTTGTCCCATGTATACTTGCATGACTTTGATATGACTTTGAGTAAAGCAAAGCAAGTATGAAAAGAGAAAGTACAGTGATCCCTCCTCAGTCGCAGGGGTTACGTTCCAAAACCCCCCGTGAAGGGTGAAAATCCGCAAAGTAAAAACCATATGTTCATATGGTTATCTATACTAATAAAAGGCAAACAAAATATTAGACTGAGGGTTAAGGGTCCCATCGTTTTTGTCCATTCCATTTTCAATATTTTATTGAATCAAAACTAAATAGAGACTAGACAATGATGGGTACCAATTACTTTTGGCAATTTCAGGTTATTTCAGAGATAGTTATGTTCTTTTTTCTTGGAAAGTACCAACAAATTGGTCCACTAAAATACTGGTAACTAATTAGTAACCAATGTAATGATGTTTAAATTGGTGTTGTGAGAAGAACTTAAATTTTATTTTTCTGGTAAAGGTACTTGCTACTGCATTCTGAACTAATTTCATGCGATTGATGTCTGTCTTAGGTACTACTGTAAAGAGTGTATATGGTAATCTAGTTGACTAAAACAAAAGCATGAATTAACTTCTCAGTACCTTGCAAACACCCCAAATACCTCTAGCCACCATAATACTGTTAACATAGTAATAATGAAATTCTGAAACCACGTATGTACCCTGCCCAAGTTTAAACAGAAACAAATACTGCAAGTTATAAACTGTCTGCAAGTTGGAGCATCTGCTTACTAGTATGATATAAAAATTTTGAAAAGCTGAGAAAAAACTGAATGCTGAATGCAGACTTGTAAGTTAAATGCTAAAGTGATTCATAGTCTTCTTTTAATATTCATATGGTGTAATAATATATTTTTTATATTTTGAAACAATTATCTGTTATAATGGATACTTACTACTCCACTGCATATAGAATTTGTTTTTGTTTCTTGACTATTTTTTTTTGTTTTCTAGGAACTAATTCGGTTATCAAAGAAAATGATAGACCCAGAAAAACCACAACTTGGAATGATAGATCGATGGTACCATATTGCTTGTTTTGTCAGTCGAAGAGAGGAGCTTGGGTTCATGGCAGCTTATAATGCATCGCAAATGAAGGGATTTGCCATTTTGAGAACAGAGGATAAGGAAGAACTGAAACAAAGGCTACCAGTTTTGAAAAGTGAAGGGTATTTTTCCATTCTCTTGTCCTTTTGTGCATTTTCAGCTTTGTTAGTATCAACTAGACTTTTCTATTACTTCTTTGCTTGCATTGTCAGTATCAATTAGATTTTTCCATTTCTGCTTATTATGACATGCACATATTATGTTATGTACATCAGTTCTTAACAGCTTATGTATATCTATACTAATAAAAGGCAAAGCCCTCACTCACTCACTCACTCACTCACTCACTCACTCACTCACTCACTCACTCACTGACTCACTCACTCACTCACTCACTGACTCACTCACTGACTCATCACTAATTCTCCAACTTCCCGTGTGGGTGGAAGGCTGAAATTTGGCAGGTTCATTCCTTACATCTTCCTTACAAAAGTTGGGCAGGTTTTATATCGAAATTCTTCGCGTAATGGTCATAACTGGAAGCAGTTTTTCTCCATTTAAAGTAATGGAGATGAGCTTCAAGCCGTGGGGGCGGAGTTTCGTGTGACATCATCACGCCTCCCACGTAATCACGCAGTACATAGAAAACCAGGAAGACCTCAAAAAGCGCTGAAGAAAACATGCATTATATAATTGAGAAGGCAGCAAACAATAAGAAGCGAGCGAAAGTGACATATACAACCATATTCATGAGTTCTGCTACTTCGGAAACAAAGCACGATGTAAACCTACACTTTAAATTAAGTTCATAGACAGGCTGCCGCTGGCATTTGTAATTTAGTGCCTGCCCATATAAGGTCAGTCCGTCAGCGCAATCCAATAGCAAACTGCCACGGGTAAATATTCACGGGTGAAGGACTGTGCTTATGGAGAGGAAGATGAGATGGTCAGGGTGGTGTTTGACACAAACTCGCGAAACTGCGAGAAAGTTTTAAGTGCCAGGACTAAGGTAACATTAAATACAGCCATGGACATAGCACGAGATATATATATATGTATTTGTGTGTATATATGTGTGTGTATGTATGTATGTGTGTATGTGTATATATATATATATATATATATATGTATATATATATATATGTATTTGTGTGTATATATGTATGTATATGTATGTGTATATGTATAGATATGTATATATATATATGTTTGTGTGTGTGTGTGTAAATATATATATATATGACAACAACACTCATCACTCACAACAGTAACAAAACAATAACATTGACAATCATGTTACGTTATTTTCAAAATGTTTCCTTTTCTTTTTCATTGCTTCTTTAACACACTACTTCTCCGCTGTGAAGTGCGGGTATTTTGCTAGTATTTTATAATTAATAAGAACAAATTGCATCAGATTTTTTCCATGTTCTTTTTCAGAGGCTTAATCTCCCATTGTGTTATTTTTTTATATATTTCTATGAATGGTACTTCTTTTATTTTTATAATTTAACTTACACCTGTCCCTCCAGAGTGTACTCCACCTGTCATCCACCAATGCAGAGGTCTTTGAGAAATTAACCAGTACTGTTGATATTTATGGTCTTTTTTTGGCTGTAAGGCTGTATCAAGGTAATTGAATGAATCTTGATTTAGAAGCAATTTTTAATAAACACAAAGATAAGATAAATAGGTTAATTTGTTACGTGCACTAGGTCTGTTGGAACAAACTTCATGATTCAAATCTAGATTTGATAGATTGATGCACCAAAATTTCCTAAAGTACTCCAAGTGAAATCTCAATAATGCATTGTATAGCTTAAGTGTTACCTACCTTGACTTATACTCCAAACATCAAACTATATCACCTGTTAGCCTTTTATTTATGGTTTCAACACCATCTATGTGTATAAAGTAAAGAAGATCCTTACCATAAGGTGTATTTTCAATTTTCAAATCTGTCACTGTCATTTAAAATCAAACACCTTACTTCATATGTGTAATACTTTTATATTATTTAAATTTTATCTGCCTCAAATTTTCACAAATTTTAATTTAGAATACCCAAGGGTAGGTCCATCTGTAATGAAGTGGCTGAATCTAGATTATCTGCCATCATGCATATTCTTGCCTGGCTCATTTATGTATATCAGAAACGGACACAGACCCAACATTTATCCCCAAAGAGTACTGCTTTTAACATTGTTTAATTCAGTAAAATTATCTTGCACCATAAACCTTTGCTTCTTGTGTTTAATCCAGTTTTGCTGCCACCTACAACCTCATAATACATGCACCTCTCTTTGTTGCTTCTTCAAAGAAATCTTACATTTTTGGCTAAATACGTTTTCCCTCATCTGATGTTTACTCTACACAGATACACCTGTTATTGCTTACATTAATTTACTTCCTATATATTAAGTTTACTGGACTATAGTTACTTGTATCAACATGATAAACCTTTTTTTATGCAATGGAATGTTTGCTAGTTAACAATTTGTGAGGAATTTCCCCAGTGTGTTGTGATTAGTGACAAAATACACAGCCAACTAATACACTGTTACTGGTTAGCTGCTTTTTGTGGGGGTAAACAAGCATTTCAGTATACTGTAACACAATGATTTATCCAGCCTGCCTAGTTTTTAATCCAATCAATCAAATGCACAGTTCACAGTATGCTGAGAGCTGTTATTTTCATTGAGATGAGATGGAGTTGCCAGAGTCTGCAATTGGAAATAATTTTTTATTCAGACTTTAGCGTCTTGCAAAAGTAAATCCATGTTTTTTTAGATGGTTGGTGTAAGAGTTATGTTTGAATCCTGGTCTGATGTGTACCTAGCATGTGCTGAGTCTCATATTCTTCTGAGCATATGCTTAAAGGCTGAAGGTGTTATTTTAATATTCACTTTGATAAAGGTTACATTTTAAGAGAAAAGGTCATATTTACGACATAGTCAATGTTGTGTTGTAATGTTTAGGCTAAATTTCCTGTTAAATTGACCCAGCTGGATTAAAAAAAAAGGTAAACCATCGTCTCGCAAACCATAAGAAAAGGATAAATATGCAAAATCTCATGTTCATAAACACCTGTTAATCACATTTAAAAAGTGTTGTACTTCTAAGCTGACAGGTCTAGTGGACCAGGTTAATTGTGGTTATTTAAAATATGAAAGTTTTTTTTTTTTATTTTATTTATTTTATTGTAATCATTCCATACAAATAGATCGATTTTTACAAAAAGTAGGATTGAAAACAAATCAACCCCCACCCCTGAGAAAGAGGGCATAGCCAACAGAGTAAAACTTAAAGCTAGTAAAAATAAATACATTGATGAGTTTAATAAGCGGATAATGATAAATGGAGAAGTAAAAGAATTGGGAAGAGAATCGGTTTCCTCAGTGCTTTAAGAGCTTAATCTAAAATGTTATTAATTAGTTCCTGCCAGGTTTTGAAAAAGTTCCGTACAGATCCTCAAAGTGAGAATTTGATTTTTTCCAATTTCAAATTGTATAAAACATCACTTACCCCCTGACTTAAGAGGAGAGTTAGGATTCTTCCAGTTGCACAAAATAAATCTGCGTGACAATAGTGTACTAAAGGCAATCACAGTTTTTGTCCTTCTCCACTTTAAGCCCATCTGGAAGTACACCAAACACAGCTGTTAAAGGGTTAGGAGGTATTGTGACACCAAGGCTGTCTGAAAGGCATTTAAAGATTTTGGTCCAGAATGATGTTAATTTGGTGCAGGCCCAAAACATGTGACCCAGTGAGGCTGGAACTTGATTGCAGCGTTCACAGGTTGGATCTTGCCCTGGAAACATTATGGACAATTTTAAACGAGACAGATGTGGTCGATACATAATTTTGAGTTAAATAATTGTATGCTTAGCACATATGGAGCTCAGGTGAATTCTGTGCATTGCTACCTTCCACTCCTTTTCTGATATGCTGAGTGAGAGATCTTTTTCCCTGTGTCCTCTTGGATCTTTGAAAGGGAGGGACCGTAAAATGGTTTTATATGTTGCAGAAATGCTGCCTGAGTCTTTGAAACTGAGCAATATTTTTCCAGCATAGAGGAAGGTGGGAGATGAGGAAAATCGGGCAGGTTCTGTTTGACAAAGTTTCTAATTTGAAGATAGTGAAATGTGTTGCTGGATAGTTACATTTAGAATGTAATGGTTCACAGAATGCAAAGACGTTTTCTATGTAAAAATCTCTTAAGTGATTTAATCCCAAATGTTTTCCAGATATTAAAAACTGCATATGTTTGCGAGGGCCACAAAAGGTGGTTCTCGTGCAGAGGTGCCACAGATAAAATTCTCTGTCTTAAAATGCTTCTTACATTGGTTCCATAAGCACAATTGGGTTGTTAGTATATTGGCGATAACTTGCATTTATAGATGCACAAAGCAGGGAATATAAAGAAGTACTGCAGGATTTTATTTCTATTGCAGACCAAGCCCGTGTATGTTCATCTATTTGTGTCTATGTGCAGGTTTTTATAGCTTCTATGTTTGCTGCCCAGTAATAAAACTGAAAGTTTGGTAGACCCATGCCACCTTCTGCCTTATGTCTTTGTTGGGTCGGTCTTTGGATATGTGGATGTTTTTAATTCCAAATACAGTGGAACCTCGGTCCACGAACGTCTCGGTACATGTACAACTCGGTTCACAACCAAAAAGTTCGCCAAACTTTTGCCTCGGTTCACGACCACACACTCAGTATACGAACAAGCCAGTTTTCCTTTCGGTTTGTGCGCGCCGATGGTTTCCGCACGTGTTGCATTGTTCTCGGTCAGACATGCCTGCCTGCATGTGCAGCGTGCCTGCCTGCCGATTACTGTATTTAAGCACGTATTGAGCCGCTCCCTATTCATTGTTTTCAGTCAGACGTGAGTGCTTTACCTGTGATCTCTTTGTGCTCTACAGTATTTCGTGTGCTTTTGCAGTTAACCATGGCTTAGGTTGCTCACCGAGGAGCAGTACTCTAGGGAAGAAGAGGAAAGGACGGTTATAAAAAGTGATGCGATAAAAGCCATCATGGAAAAATGGAACGAGTGCCAGGATTTTTTCGAAAAGAACCACCCTGACAAAGTGGTTACGAAGAGAGCGATAAACATGATGAACGGCATTGTCGTCTCGCATTTCCGAAAAATTTTAATGCGTAGGAAAAGGCAAGTCACATTAGACCGCTGTTTCACCAAGTCTGATCCACCACCTAAACAGCTAAAAACACCAGAAACCCAAGAAATCACAACAGAAAAAACATCTGAAGGAAAACATCCCTCCATCGTGGAGCCGGACTCTCCCTCTCCCTCCTCACTTCATGCCAGAACTCGACTCATGCAAGGTTAGTTTTCTTGGTGGTTTATGGTTTTTGTATTACGGATTTTTCAAAAGTTAATTTTTCAGTTCGTAGCGTGAATTGTTGCAATGTTACTTTTCTCTTTTTTAAAATGTTCGTTTTTTTTCCCTGTGCTTAAAACTCATTAAAAAAAGTGTTTATATGGAGTGGTTCGTAGCGTGATTTGTTGCAATATTACTTTTCTTGGTGGTTTATTAAATTACAGATTTTTCAAATGTTCCTTTTTTCCCTGTGCTTAAAACTCATTTTAAAAAAAGTGTTTACTGTACAGCGATCGGGCTGTAAGGTTGCTTGTGGTTGGTTTTTAAAGTTCAGATTTGTTCAAATGTTCCTCTCTGTTCTGAGAGAAATGGGAGAGAGAGAGAGAGAGAGAGAGAGGGAGGATGCATGCTGCAGAGAGAGAGAGAGAGGGGAGAGGGAGAGGGAGAGGGAGAGGGAGAGAGGGAGAGGGAGAGGGGAGAGGGAGAGGGAGAGGGAGAGGGAGAGGGAGGGAGAGGGAGAGAGGAGAGGGGAGAGAGGAGAGAGAGAGAGCGAGCCTGCTCGTGCAGCTGAGCAGGGAGCCTGGGTGTTTTGTGTCAGTGTTATTCAATGTTTTTACATTAGTTTACTATTACACCGTGCATTCTATGGTGTAATTAACTATATTTGTGCTTAATCTTTAAAAAAATATATATTTACATACAGTTTGTACGGTCTGGAACGGATTAATTGTATTTACATACAATCCTATGGGGGGAATTGCCTCGGTTCACGACCAACTCAATTTACGACCAGAGTTTTGGAACAAATTATGGTCGTGAACCGAGGTTCCACTGTAAATGAGATTATGGTTAAATCTGATTGCTTAAAAATGATTTATTGATGTATGTTGGAATGTTTTGAAATAAAAAGAGAAGCTTAGGAAGAATATTCATCTTAACAATGTTAATTCTTCTAGCTAGAGTGAGATGAAGGGTTGACCATCTATGCAAGTCTTGCTTAATTTTTTCCATACAGATGGTGAAATTTTGTTGATAAAGAGCTTCATGTTTACTTTTGTTTACCCCTAGGTATTTAAACTGATCTGCAATGATAAAAGGGAAGGTGTCCAATCTAACATTGTATCAGTGTTCTCCCTAGCGTCTTTTAACCGGGCGTTCTGCCTCGCTAATTTAGTTGAGCACCTGACTGTCATCTTGCATGACATTGCGAGATGGCAGCCGCAGATCTAATGATCTGCAGAAATGGCAAGGGACGAGCGGGCAGGTGGGCAAATACTTTAGAAGCAGAATCGCAACTGGTGAGGGGAGAGGCACGGAGCGAGATATTGCCGATCACTCGATGCTGAACAAGCTAATAGTGGGGACGAGGCGGAGCGGAGTTCACAAGCAAAGAGTATGGGGAGGTGGGCTTTCGAGAGGGGAGTATGGGGAGGTGGGCTTTCGAGAGGGGGCTGTACATGGTAATAGTGGGGGCGTAGCAGCTTAATACAGCAACAAGGAGTATGGAGAGGTGGACGGGCGAGAGAGGGCTGTATATGTTAATAGCGGGGGCGGCACGGCAGTTCACAAGCAAAAAGGATGTGGAGGTGGGCGGGCGAGAGGAGGACTGATAAAAAAAAAAAGACTAGTGGAACCAGCCTGTCAGATATCAGAAAAATGGCGTCAGGAAGTGATGTCTCTGTTCTCGGTGTCAGTGCAGTCTATGTAGTGCTGCTAAGCGTACAGCTGCTCTGTTCTTGTTCAGTACATAGAAAACCAATATATATATACAGTTGTTTAAGCATTAGGTGTGTTCTGTGTGCAAAAATCCTTGTAGCACTCACTCACTGTGGTTCTTGTTAAAGTGACTCCCTCTGCTGTTGTTATATTTGCTCATATTTGGATCTGTGTCTATATTGCAAGTGTGCAGAAATCCTTGCTGCACACACTGTTTTCTGAGGAAAAGTTTTTTTTTTTCCTGCATTACTGAGGGTTTTGTTAAAGTGACCCATCTGCCATGCCTTTTTTTGTTCATATCTTGCCCTGCCATAGTGCAAGTGTGCATTGAATATCCAACAGGCTTCCACTTTCCCACTCAAAGTCTTATTCATCCGTACTTTTAATTTTTTCCAAACGTTTTACCAACATGAGTAAAAAAAGTGTTCAGAAATCACCAGTGCTCAGTTATTTCAGAAAAGTGACGCCACAAACTAATGAAAGTGCAGAGTCAACTGCTGATGTGGCAATTTCAGACACAGACATTGCAGATGCTGGTCCATCACGGGAAATCTCTTCAGCACACACTCTGCCAATTGATAAATCTAAGCACCGCTTATACGGCATAAACAAACAATGGTTTAAAGATTTTGATTGGCTAGTGGTCAAAGAAAATGGTATGTGGCCGCTCATTGTGCATGAAATATTCAACCACACCCCCCAAGGGGGGAGTTACTTTGGGTAAATGTGCCATGCAGAAGAATTCGAAAAGAAAGCTTGCTGGACCATGAAAAAAGTAAAACGCACATTGAATCTTCTGATGACCTTTTAGGAAAGTGTGTACTAGAGCAAGCTGGAATCGGTCAAATTGAAAGATCTCTATCTGTGTTAAATAAGTTACAGAGAGATGCCTTCGTGGGAGCTTTAAGATCCATGTATTGGTTGGCAAAAAATGAGTTGCCACATACAACGTTGTTTGAAAAGCTGTTGGAACACTGTAAAGAAATGGGATGTTCCTTTTTACAACATCACAATGTTGGTACAAATGCACATTACACCTCTGAAAGAATAATGCAAGAGCTGCTGGATGTCTTAGCATCTGAAATAAAGTCTAACATACTGAAAAATATACACGCTGAAAATTTTTTCAGTATTCTGTGTGATGAAACCGCAGACACCTCAGCTGTAAAACAATTATTTATTTGCATTAAATATGTTTGCCAGGTCACTAAAGAGATCAGAATTAATTTTGTATCAACCCACAATGTGATTGATGGCAAAGCATAGAGACTATAACCAACACACTGAGTGAGACTATGGACACTCTAGTATTGAAAACTGCTAATCTGATTGGACTAGGGTCAGATGGAGCGGCTGTTATAATTGGGAATCAGAAAGGTGTGGCAAAACTGCTTAAAGATGAAACATCTTGACTGTTGGTCAACTGCCACTGTATACTCCACCGATTGGCCCTTGCAAGTGCCCAAGCAGCAGCAGCTGCTGTACCTCATTTAACAAAACTGAATGACATCTTAAGGCTGCTGTTCTATTTCTTCCGTAGTTATGGTGGCTGGTTTAACAGATATCCAAAATATTATGAACATTCCCCAGATTGAGCTGAAAATGGCCAGTGACACCAGATGGCTGTCACATGACTCTGCAGTACAGTCACTTCAACAGTGTATGAGGAGTGTCATAGCTGAGGCCACTGAACGAAATTACATCACAGCTGAAGGATTAAGCAGATGTATTAAAACGTACCATTTTGTTTCCTTTCTAACGATGCTTTCAGACGTGTTACCTTTGTTGTCTAACTTATCTAAGGCTTGGCAAAAGCAAGATGTCAATCATACCGAAATTGAGATAATTTTGCTCGCCACAAAATTGTCCATCATGGAGTTGAAAGACACTCCTGGGAGATATTTTCAAAACCTTCATCATTGTCTGGCAGATGAATGGTCAGATCTCTGCATTGTTTATACAGAGTGATATAATGTCATTCAAAACTGCAATATATGATAAATACCTAGAGACAGCTGTCAAGCACCTAGATGCAAGATTCCCTGACATGCCGTTATTTCCAGCTTTTCAAAAGGTTTCAATGCAGAAATTCACATGTCTGCTGAAATTATTTTCGATCATTACTCCAAAAATGGTAGCTCTCCAATTTTTAAAATGTGAAAGTAGCAGGCAAGAATGTATTGTTGTGTCAAAAATGATCAGAAGTCAATAATACAAAGTCTTCAGTCCAAAACAGATTTTACTAAAACTGACAATGACATCAGAGCTCTAAGAGTCGTTTCCAAATTTAGCCAAACTATCTCATGTTAGGCTAGTGGTCCCAGTGAGCACAGCTGAATGTGAAAGGGTTTTTTTTTTTGCCCTTAAAAGAATCAAGACATGTTTGAGAGATCACATGAGTCAAAGCATGCAAAATAATCTCATGCTGACATCCTTGGAGGGCACAGATCCTTGGGACTCTGATTATGGGAAAGCTGCAGACTACTGGGCTTCTTGGAAGAAATGAAGAATAAATATTTAACTAAAGACACCTTCTGCATATGCAAGTTGGCTTCGAAGAATATTTTAAAATTTTTCTTCATTAGGTTTCCCATACTTTTTTTCCATTATTTTCACTTTTCTTCTCGACAGCGGCAGTACTTGTGCCTCTTGGTTATGTTACTTACATTTTTTGTTAGGGTTCTGAATCAGATCCTGAATTGGATACTTCTTAAATTTAATAAAAATATTTTGGCAGAAGTGTCAAACCTTAATAAAGGAAGTCGTATTGAGCATTGGAAAATAATTAATTAATAAAAATAGTGCACATTTAAATTTCTCCCGCACCAAATTTCCCCATCCCATTCCACCCCACCCCACCCAGCTACTTTTCATGCCACCTGGCTGGAAAAAATGTCTGGGGAGAACACTGTTGTATGCTTGAGAACTCACCGGGAAGAGCACACTTTTATTCAGGTTAATTCTGAAACTAGAAATCTTTGAAAATTCTGTAAGTGCTGTTAGGACTGCAGGCACAATATATATATATATATATATATATATATATATATATATATATATATATATATATATATATATATATATATATATATATATATATATATATATATATATATGCATATGCATACACACACACACAGTGGTGTGAAAACTATTTGCCCCTTCCTGATTTCTTATTCTTTTTCATGTTTGTCACACAAAATGTTTCTGATCATCAAACACATTTAACCATTAGTCAAATATAACACAAGTAAACACAAAATGCAGTTTTTAAATGATGGTTTTTATTATTTAGGGAGAAAAAAAAATCCAAACCTACATGGCCCTGTGTGAAAAAGTAATTGCCCCTGAACCTAATAACTGGTTGGGCCACCCTTAGCAGCAATAACTGCAATCAAGCGTTTGCGATAACTTGCAATGAGTCTTTTACAGCGCTCTGGAGGAATTTTGGCCCACTCATCTTTGCAGAATTGTTGTAATTCAGCTTTATTTGAGGGTTTTCTAGCATGAACCGCCTTTTTAAGGTCATGCCATAGTATTTCAATTGGATTCAGGTCAGGACTTTGACTAGGCCACTCCAAAGTCTTCATTTTGTTTTTCTTCAGCCATTCAGAGGTGATATTTGCTGGTGTGTTTTGGGTCATTGTCCTGTTGCAGCACCCAAGATCGCTTCAGCTTGAGTTGACGAACAGATGGCCGGACATTCTCCATTCAGGATTTTTTGGTAGACAGTAGAATTCATGGTTCAGTCTATCACAGCAAGCCTTCCAGGTCCTGAAGCAGCAAAACAACCCAAGACCATCATACTACCACCACCATATTTTACTGTTGGTATGATGTTCTTTTTCTGAAATGCAGTGTTCCTTTTATGCCAGATGTAACGGGACATTTGCCTTCCAAAAAGTTCAACTTTTGTCTCATCAGTCCACAAGGTATTTTCCCAGAAGTCTTGGCAATCATTGAGATGTTTCTTAGCAAAATTGAGAACAGTGGTTTGCGTCTTGGAAATCTGCCATGCAGGCCGTTTTTGCCCAGTCTCTTTCTTATGGTGGAGTCGTGAACACTGACCTTAATTGAGGCAAGTGAGGCCTGCAGTTCTTTAGACGTTGTCCTGGGGTCTTTTGTGACCTCTCGGATGAGTCGTCTCTGCACTCTTGGGGTAATTTTGGTCGGCCGGCCACTCCTGGGAAGGTTCACCACTGTTCCATGTTTTTGCCATTTGTGGATAATGGCTCTCACTGTTGTTCGCTGGAGTCCCAAAGCTTTAGAAATGGCTTTATAACCTTTACCAGACTGATAGATCTCAATTACTTCTGTTCTCATTTGTTCCTGAATTTCTGTGGATCTTGGCATGATGTCTAGCTTTTGAGGTGCTTCTGGTCTACTACTCTGTGTCAGGCAGCTCCTATTTAAGTGATTTCTTGATTGAAACAAGTGTGGCAGTAATCAGGCCTGGGGGTGGCTACGGAAATTGAACTCGGGTGTGATATACCACAGTTAGGTTATTTTTTAACAAGGGGGCAATTACTTTTTCACTCAGGGCCATGTCGGTTTGGATTTTTTTTCTCCCTAAATAATTAAAACCATCATTTAAAAACTGCATTTTGTGTTTACTTGTGTTATATTTGACTAATGGTTAAATGTGTTTGACGATCAGAAACATTTTGTGTGACAAACATGCAAAAGAATAAGAAATCAGGAAGGGGGCAAATAGTTTTTCACACCACTGTACCTTGTATATTTCTATTACTGTTGGTTCCTATACCAGTATTTGATTTCTCTCTTGCTTCTAGTTTTTAAACTGTCTGGAAAAATATAAATAAACATACATTTTAGATTGCATGTAGAACTATGCTTTCAGAACATTTAAAAGGTACATTAAAGCTTATAACATATATGAAAATGGCTGCAAGTGAACCTTGATTATGGTGATATACTGTATATATTCAAATGATAAAGTAATCTAGCATAAAATACGATACATTTGCTGGGAAAAGTTAAGTATTTCATTAGAAACTCTTTGTAGTCAGTAACTACACTGAAGCCTGAAGCCTATGACTCACTTAATTCACAAAACTAAAATCGTAAATTTCAGGGTCTTTGGCAAAACATTTAATCAGTCATTTTCAGTTGTAGTTTTAGTGTTTTTTTTTTTTTAGTGTGCTTGACTAAATTTAGTTGTCGAAGCTTGACATAGTAAGGTAATATCTACTGCTACTAGGTCTGGAATATATATATATCAGTTTTTTTATCTGATATGTAAGAAACCTTAATGTGTAAAAACCAATATTGGGGTGTTGAGCATTTTTACTTGATTTGCAACAACCTTTCCTATTCTAAATATAAAACCTGTAATATTTTCAGCAGTCTTTCTAAATGTAACTATATTGACTTTGACCTTGAGCATGAGAAAAATGGAGCAAAGATCAGACGATGAAGATTTAGAATGATGAGGGTTATCTCTGCTATTTGCAAATGGTTTGGTTTTTACCCAGAATGACAGTTTTAAAGTAGTACAACATCTACACTTAAAGATAAAACATGTTATTGAATATGAATAGGCTGTGGTGGCAAACGTGGCGCCTGCAATGATCCCTTCTGCCTTTCTGGCAAAATTGGTTACTGCTAAATAAAATGTTTATTGTTCTGTTGTTGGTGTATGAGTGGACAAGCAGCAGGTGGAAGAAGATAACCACTTTATAAAACACCTTAAAATAGCTTGTGCTGTAAAAAACTCGTACTTTGTCAGTGGGCAGATAACTACACTGTTCTACATTGAATGTATAGTTTGAGAAACAACTTGAAGGTCCTCCGATTTTTTTATTTATTTATTTATTTTTCCCCTTAGATACACGCCAAATACCAGTGCCAACAAGGAAAACATGATCCCAGGATGCTGACCTGGGGGCAGAGCTTAAAGAAAAAAGCCATATCTGAAATTAGCAAATAAAAAGGAAAAGGTTAAAATTAGCAAAATAACTCATGCATTGGAGGGAAGGTGACTTGAAGTGTGCATTATAATCAGCATCCTGGAGTAAATTTTTGTCTTTTGCCAATGACACTGGTATTTGGCATTTATTTAATTAAGGAAGAAGCCAACTGAGGACCTGTAAGGCTTTTTTATTTCTCAAACGGAAAACTCTGATGTGCTTATCTCTTATGCAGTTATGCACCTGGGCCTTCTGTTTTCTTCTCTTAAGACTATAATTGACACCTTTGTGTGAGATCTTCAGTTACTTGGCAATCTGTCACATGGAAGAATAATTCTGCAAAATAAATAAGTAAATAAATAAACTAGCATATTTCTTGAGAAAGCTATTGCATGTTGGCCATTTTGAACCTAAGACTGAACTTTAGGAATGCTGGTACCTTGTAACCCAAGTGAACAGAATAACATGTTTCAGTTGTGCTACTGCAATTAGAGAGGTTTCTGTAATAACTAATTAACACTTGTACATGACTAATTAGAGATAAGCTAAGGGTGTTTACCATTAGGATACAAAATAGCTACTAAAAATGGTGCTGTGCAGCAATACATTACAAATCTCTCATTTCAAGCATTAATAGCCTTTAGAAAAATTTACAAATATACTTGATACTACTAGTGAATTTAATAGTATCTTGTTAAAGAAAGGTATCAATTTCTACCAAAAACATGAAAATTTAGTTGTTTCCAGGCTTTTGAGTGGTAGTATATTTACCTGTATTATGATCTGTGGTTCCTGTCTTTCCTTATACTGTACACAGTTGATGTCAAACTGAGAGAGGCTGAAAGCGGTGCGTACTGACAGACAGTCACAGATTCTGGCTAGGCAGGCAAGGTATTGAGCCCAAAGCATACAATGGAAAACCAGAAATAAGTAGAGAATATATAAAACAAAAATATTTAAGGAAAAAACATGTTATTTGAGAGGTTTCTTTAAGGATGAGCTGGAACATTTTTTAGAAGGGTCTGTGCTAATATTTCATATTATTATTGTCTGTAGTACTAGGGTGTTGTACCGTGTTAGCCATTATGAATGTAGTGAGAAGTCAAGCAAAATGACACCTTTTATTGGCTAACTAAAAAGATTACAATATGCAAGCTTTCAAGGCAAACTTGCATATTGTAATCTTTTTAGCCAATAAAAGGTGTCATTTTGCTTGACTTCTCACTACATGTTATTATTGTGAAAGAATATGCCAGGTTTTAGACTTTTTATAGACAATGTGTATATATCAATCAATCAATCAACATTTATTTATATAGCACATATTCATACAAAAAAATGTAGCTCAAAGTGCTTTACAAAATGAATAGAGAAATATAAGACACAATAAAAGATAAACATAAGTCAACATTAATTAACATAGAATAAGAGTAAGGTCCGATGGCCAGGGTGGACAGAAAAACAAAAAACTCCAAAGGCTGGAGAAAAAAATAAAATCTGTAGGGGTTTCAGACCAAGAGACTGCCCAGTCCCCTCTGGGCAATCTACCTAATTTTGGTTTTAATTTTCAATGTTCAAGGTGTTTTGAGAACATATCAAGAAAAAATCTGATTTTGAGCCATAGTAATTGTATCAATTTAAGTCCCTATTGCCCTATCTGCTTCCATGTTTAGAGGGACATTAATACGTTCGCTAGTGTTAATATGAACAAATCAAACTACTGATTGTATGAGACAAGCAAACAAGTAATGCTATAGTATTTTATAATAATGCTTTACCTATTTGTTTGTTTTGATAGAATTGTGATTATTACTTTGAAATTTATGCCAGACATTTTTTTCCCAAATGTTCAGATATTTTTGTATTTTATCTGATATACATATATTCATGTAAAACATGTTCAACTTTGAAGTATGTAGTTAGAGACTTTTAAACTCTGATTTCTTAAATTACATTATTAGTTTTTCTTAGTGTTTCCCTTTTTTTCTTTTTTTTTTATAGGTTACTTTGCCCCAAAAATTAATTCACACTTTAAAAGTCTTTGTGAGATTTCCTTGTCTGTTATACAACTGGACAATGTGTACAATTAATGTAGTACCACTGGGTCTTCTAAATCATCCTCGGGCTCTACCACATTGCTTAAGCATAAAAATATTGCTTTAAATGTCCTACGGAAAGCTTTCATTTTGTAGGCATAGAGAATGGGGTTAACTGCAGAATTTGCATGGGACAGAATTATAGCAGTTAAAAGAAGTGGCAGAGGTACTGAGCATTCTGGGCAGAGCAAAATGAAACAGTTTATTATGTGCAAAGGAATCCAACAGACTGCAAAAAGAAAAAGCACTAGAAAGAGTGATGTGGCTGTCTTCATTTCTTTTTTGATACGGTCTGCTTGTTTTTCTTGTGCTTTGCTCTTAATATTACTGGCAGTCATGCGGCGAATCTGGTTTTTCACTGCTATAAATATTTGAGCATAGATCAGGAACATCATAATGAGTGGAATCAGCACACAGCCAAAGAAGTTAAAGTACACCATGTATGTCATATCTACTACAAAAACAAAAAAACAATACCCGCTATTGGGGGCTTGTTTGTGCCATCCCATTAAGGGCACTAAACCTATCAGGAAAGCTAATATCCAGGTGATTACTATGATGATGATAGCATTCTTCGGTGTCATGATGGTCTGATATTGAAAGGGAAAAAAAATAGAAATGTACCGCTCTAGAGCTACAGCCAGTAAACTGAAAATAGAACTTTGGGTAAGCATGATTAGAACTGACAACATTAGCAGACAGAGATATATATTAAATCTTGGAATGCCCACATCAGTCATTATAGCACAAGGAATAGCTATTGCTCCCACACAGATGTCTGCTATTGCCAGGGACACCAAGAAGTAATTTGTGACTGTTCTTAGTCTTCTGTTTTTCATAACAGCAATACAGACAAATATATTACCCACACTGGAGAGGAAAGCAATGAGTAGTTCTGCAAATGTGTAGAAGACATTGGGAGAGATTACAATGGCCATTGACTCAGTATTTGTAACTGAGTGGTTTAACAAGCCCACTGTAGCAGCTGTCATTGTATCTAAGTCTTCCATTGTCCGTAGTTTCTTTTATTTCTGTTGTTCTTTATTTCCTAAATAAAAAAAAAAAGTATTCATTGTTTACACTTTCGTTTTTTTGTCATGTGATTTTCAGTGTCCTTATTTGAACCAATTTGTATAATAATACAAAATGTTTGTCCATTTTTATGTCTCCTCATCAAGAAGGTATTGGAACAAATATTTTTAGGACCAATTGCCTCTTTCTAACGTTTTACTACTTTAGTTGCCTTTTACTTCTCTTAGATTAATTCCATGTTTATAAAAGTTGTATGAGGAGAAGTATTTTCTGTGTGAGTGGTGAAGTGGAAGTGGACTGTGAAACAGAACTGGACAGAACAAAGATGAGAAATAGATACTGAGTGAAAGGAAGATAAATAATAATTTAAGAGAAAGATAGTTTTGACATTTGAAGTGAAATGGAGAATGTGATTGAGTTAAACAGGTCCTCTGAGATGGAGGCCCAGAGGATGACAGAAGAATACATGGTAAAAGGTGGTGTCTGATGATATGAAGAGTATGTGTCTTGTCCCAAAGGATGCCAAGAACAGCAGACAATGGAGGAAGTGTTTTAAATGTTTGAAAAGGTGATTTTTTTTTCCTTTAAATTTAGTTTTATCACTTTCAGGATGTATGAAGTAATTTGTATCATACTGTACTTTTAAAATTTTGCTTTTGTGTTTCATTAGTTGCATAGGCTTTCCAGAAAATAAACCAAAATAAAAAGTACTGCTGAATAAAATAATGTTGGTTTAAGAGCAGATTTGTATAGATCAGAAATACTGGAGGTCAGTAGTTATTGCAGGTTTTCGTTCCAACCAGTTTTGTAATTAGAAGCCAGGGCTAAAAGATAATCCATCTTGGTATTTAACTGTATGGCATGTTAGTATATTCTTCCAGGACAAAGAACATTATCAATATGTTTATGGTCTGGAACACATTTGTACCTCTTAGTGCTTCCCTGCTGTGTTATTTATTTCAAAACATTGTTTTAACACAGATATTTCATGATGCCTGTACATGGATTTAAATTGAAACACATTAGCTAGAGAACTGATGATTCATTTGTGCTTCTTTATTACTTGATGGCTGGTTAGAAAAATGGCAACAATTAAAGATTTAAAGCTAAAAATAGGCAGCTGAGGGTTTTAAATTGCAACAAACAAATTAACTAAAACTAAGCCCAAAAATATATTGCTTTAGTAGTAAGTAAATGGTTTCTAATTAAAATATTTGGTTAAATAGAAAGCTGCATCCAATGAAAACCTACGAGACAGGAACTGATATACTTGATATAGACGATGTAATTAACTTGTCATATACTCTGTATAAAATAAAACATTTAAATTCTCATTTGATTTCCCTTACACTTACCCAGTTCAGTGACACAGTGAGACTGTGCCTATCCCAACAGCACTAGGCATAAAGCTTGACAACAACCTTGAACAGGGTGCTGGTTCATAACATGGTACACTTGTGCAAGGTTATTATAGTTTTTCCTTTTTACATTCATTTTTATTTCTATTTTATTTCTGATCATACTTGGAAATTCAGTTTAGTTTTAGTATTCCTTCATTTATTTTTAGTTTAGTTTTTATTTCACAAAGACATTATTTTATTTTTATATGTATTAGTTTCAGATTTAGTTTTAGTAATTATAATATGGTTAAAGAGCTACTATGGAGTTTAGTTAATATGGTTAAAGAGATACTGTGGAGTATAGTTTTGTGTCACAATCAGATAGAACTTTACACTTAATGGCTTTAGATATATTTTAAGATTACTATACTACAGCTTACTACACTACATAGTTTTCTATCTAGGTTTGGTTTTGTTGGATAAAAGCATCCATCCATCCATTATCCAACCCGCTATATCCTAACTTACAGGGTCACGGGGGTCTGCTGGAGCCAATCCCAGCCAACACAGGGCGCAAGGCAGGAAACAAACCCGTGCAGGGTGCCAGCCCCACCGCAAGGTGCGCACATACACACACACACACGCTGGCGACAATTTAGAATTGCCAATGCACCTAACCTACGTGCATAATCAAAACCAGATACTGAATATGAAATTTTTTTAAAAAATTGTATTAGTTTTAAAATATTTTCTATGTCTTTTGTGCTGAGCAAATGTGCGCTGACTGTTGGCATGTATCATCTTTTCCTTTATTTGCCCAGAATGGGCCAATTTGTGATAAAACTTAGGTGAATCTTAAGGTTTTTAACTCTAAATGTCTACAGCACACAACATATCCTGCTCCAAGTCAGTGTTAATGCCTTCAATATTATATTAAAAATCTGCCATACTGGGCTTTATTTTCTACCAACCACATTGATCTGTGATTCTCTGATCTCAGGCACATATAATTTATAGACACAATTTAGCTACCCGCAGGCCTGAAAAGATTAAAAAAAAAAAATCAGAAAATAGATTACTGTCACTATTATTACACAGTAAATTGATTTCTTCATCACACGCTTTAAGCGCCCATATTCAGCTTGCACTGTCACCATAAATGATGTGTGAACACCTGCCCTCCTTCACCAGCCACCATTCACTGGATAAATATATGCAGTCAGCTCGTGGTGGGTGACTTTCAGTTTTAGGGTTAGAAGATATAAGAGTTAAAGACAAACAGCAGGATTATTTATTCAAAACCAAATATAAACTTTTTATCAATATAATTTGATTAAATTTTAGGACCCCTGAAGACCAGATTAGCCCTTGTCTAACTCCAGTTATTATGAAAACTTAAAATATTTTTTGTTAATTATTATTTAATTTCAGTTAGTCTATTCAGCTACTTCAACAGTTTTTTTTTAAGTTTTAATTTTTCATTTTGGTTTTGTTAATTTTATTTCAGTTTACGAAAATGTTTTTTTATTAATAGATTCAGTTTTGATTTTAATTTTCATTAACTATAATAATCTTGCACTCGTACACACATTTGTATACAACAGTTGTAAAAACATTTTGACATATTCAAAGCTTTTTCACTGTAAAAGTGACTATTTTAGAATTCTTTTGTGGTTTATTTTTCATCAAACTTCACACATTTTCTACCTAATTATTTAATGAACAAATGAAAAATGAAGATAAAAGGTTCACATTGTATTAAGGTAAATGACAAAGATCTGGTTTATATCTGGAAAATGTGGTTTTGTAATAATTTCATAAATTTAAGAAATTACTTTCTTTATATATTATAAATGTCTGTGTAGAAATAACCAGTGCATATCAAGTATTTTCAAGAAACTGACAGAACAATGCCTTTCTTTTTACAGTTTAAAATACTATGCATTTTAATTGTAAGATTTTTGGGGAAAATAATTGTTTTAATTATAATATTAAACTAAAATCATTTATTTAGATTTTTTAAAGTATAATACAAATCCTTTATGTATTTATAGTTTTTTATATAAAAAATACAGGTTTTGAAAACGGGATTCATTTCAGAGTACCCATTTTAATTTTCTATGTCAGTTAACATTACCTAACAAGAAATTATACATTTACATATTTACTTACCAAAGTTTGTTGGCTGAATAGTTACTTTTAAACATTTTGCTCCAAAACTTGCTGAAATGCCCGTTTCTGAAAAATTCAAAAGTTTACTTGTGTGTTTTATTTTTACATAGACGTTTTTCCATAAGAACATAAATTTGACAAACAAGAGGAGACCATTCAGTCCTCAAACTCGTTTGTGTAACTAATCGCTAAGCAGTCCCTGTATCTAATCCAGATTCTTTTTAAAGGCTGTCAAGGTTTCTGCTTCAACTACATCCATAAACATTTAGGCATTTATATAGATTTTATTTTGTCATGTTTTGGAAAAGCTGAACTTGTTTTGTTTGTTCAAAGAATAATAATTATTTATCAGGGGAAAATCAAGGTTTGGCTCACTGCTTTGGGATTCTATCAGTTTACAATTGAATGAATGAATTGGCTCTTATACTTGTCATAATTTGTTCAGGGAGTATTGTCAATGTCCAGTAATGAGTCCCATAGCTTAATTTTATTTATTTATCCTCACATTCTAATGCCACCTTGTTTAATGTTTTGCAGTTTGCCTAGTGTGTAGAATAAATAATGAAGAAAATGTTCTGTTATGACATAATCAGAAATTGCTATTTATTCATTGTTTTTTCGTGATCATTCATTCATGCTATTTATGGAGAACAGTGGTAATGTTTTTGAGTAAAATGAGGTAGTATAGGATTTAAATTCCGGAAAATTAGATAACATTGAAACATAGTAAGCATAACAATGTTTTACTGGAAAGTAGAGGTCCAGTGGGTTCGTGTTTGGGTAAGGCTAAAGCATGTGCACAGTTGAAGTTGGGACTTTGTTTTTCTATTAGAAAAGATTGAATTCATGATGCATGTTAATATGAATTAGAAAAGAGGACTGTGATACGTGAGATTTAAATTTGTATTAGTGTATTTTTAACACTTATGGAAGTATGTTTTTCAGGGTGGCTTTTCACTCACTTTTTGAATGCAAATGCCTTTCATATTACATGTATAGTATATGTCTTGGTCAATCCTGTTTCTATATGTAAAAACATAAACTCTGAAGCATTGCCAAGCCATTTCTGAAAGATAATGTGCAATTCTTTGAAAATCACAGTAAGATGAATTGTGGACACTCCAGAATGGTTTTGAGCAACTTATTGAGTAGCCTTCTTTTACATTACACAGGGAAATGATCATATTATCACTGCCATATGCAAAACCCCCAAATCCCCCATAACTTTTCATATGCTGTGCTTTTACAGTAACACAGTGCTTCAGAAAATTATTATTTTTGTAATTTTATTTTAAGAATGCAATTGGCAATAATGACAATACATCAAAGTGTTACACAAACCAATAGTAAACTTTCACTTTTTTTTTTGTTTTTTCTTCTTTTCTCCAAATACCTATCACAATTCATTGATACTTGTTCCAATTAGAGAGTTCAGAGAAAGAAAGAGATGCAAGGATCCTTTTCTCTTAATAAGTAATGTTGTTCTGCTGTAGATGTGAGGGGGGAAAATTATATCCTAAACCTTGAAAAAAATATTAACTATTGGAGAAATTAGAAACAATCAAGTGAATAAGAGAGTGCAGGCAGGGTGGAGTGGGTGAAGAAGACTGTCAGAAGTGATTTGTGACAGATGGGTACCAGCAAGAGTTAAAGGGAAGGTCTACAGGATAGTAGTGAGACCGGCTATGTTGTAAGGGTTGGAGACATTGGCACTGACTAAAGAACTGGGTTGGAGTTGGCAGAGTTTAAAGATGTTAAGATTTGCATTGGGTATGATGAGGATGGACAAGATTAGGAACAGGTTCATTAGAGGTTCAGCTCAGGTTGGATAGTTTTGAAAAAGCCAAAGAGGCGATAGATCATTGTTTTGGATATGTGCAGAGGAGAGATGCTGGATATATTGGGAGAAGGATGTACGGATGTGATGAGAGGGGACATGCAGGTGGTGGGTGTGATAGGGCAAGATGCAGAGGACAGGATATGGAAACAAATGATCCGCTATGGCAGTGTTTCCCAACCTCGGTCCTAGCGGCACACTGTGACTGCAGGATTTTGTTCCCACCAGATTCCTAATCAGTGACAACACCTGATAACATTGGTATTTTTCTTTTATTCTACATTCAGAAAAGCACAGCAGCATGATTTTTACATTTATAAGACATTTAGAAATATTTCTGCTTTTGCATTAGATTTAAATGCTTAACTGTCTTTTGTTGATTTCATTATATTTTGCCCTTTCTCTTATTAGTGACAATAAAAATAAATTGGTTGGAACAAAAATCTGCAGCCACCATGTGCCCCCAGGATCGAGGTTGGGAAAAACTGCGTTACGGCAACCCCTAACAGGAGCCGGACAAGAGAAGAAGAAGAAGCGTGTTGTGTTTCAGAAGGAAAATAACATTTTGAATGTTAACTCTTTGAAAGTTTTTAAACCTTAATATGCATATTTATATGAAATTTTAAAAGGTAAAATGTCAGAGGTAGGCTGATCCCAAAATAATACGGTCGTCTAAGATTTTTTTGAAACCAGAACCCATGTACTTTCTATTAGAAATGTTTAAGTGAAAATACATGCTATTTGCAGTGAGTATGTGGAAACCTTTTGTTTTTAGCTTAAAATTATGCTGTACTAAACTGTCTGAATCATCAAGTTATCAAGAGTTACTATATCAAGGCCTGGAAAGTTTAAACATAATAGTATAAAAAAGATTGTAATAAATTAGATGGTGCTTCAAACCAAGTCAGTTGCTGCTGTGAGTTTTGTAATGCAAAAGCAGTGGTGTGCTTATAACTGTATTTGTCCTTTTTTGGGCAACTAACAGCATTCTTTCTGTCTTAATCTGTGGAAAAACTGCATCAACCCAAATTAATCTGGATACAGTGATAGTTACAGTGAGATTTGAGAGTATATCATGACTATTATGGAGCATATGTATACTTTGTTATTTTATACTTTTTATGTACTGTAATGAAAGTTTCCTCCTTTGGTTTGCTAAACACCTTTTCAATACTTAAAAAAATGGAAAAGATAAAATATCGTTTTCCTCTAAGCTTGTTGAGTGGATACTTGTAGAAGAACACATAGCAAAAATTTTTCCTCGGCAGATTTTCCCAGCTGTTACTGTGGAAGTCCTGGACACTCCCAGACTAGTTAAGTGATTCTTCTAGCATGTGATAGGCCTAGCTTGGGTCTTCAGTCAGTGGGCATGCTCAAGCATCCTCAAGTATTGCTGTGTTCTGTTAAGAAAAATGAGCTCAGTGAACATGAGCAGAAACTTTATTCCAGCTGTTTTATCTCATTCTTCCCGTCATGGCTCAAAGCTGGTGAATATATGATGGGGTTGTAGACTGGCCAGTCAAATTATCAATTTATCACCTTTCTTTTCATAATATGAATTTTTTCAGAAAGGTTTTTAATTTTAATCTTGAGTGTTAAAGAAGTTCAATCCTTATTTATTAGTTAGCTTTATCACAAGTACAGCATAACACTGGATAAAATGGGCGCATGGTTCAATAGAAGCCATAGCCTAAAATAACAATGTAAAAATGCATCTGGAATTTGACAAAGGATACAACAGTAGTAGAGCTGTAGGAAAATTTTTTGTGGTCACAAGACAATGATGTAGTTTTCTGACCAAAAAAAATAGTGTATAGTACAAATGTACAGATCATTCAGTGGACTATGGCAGTGGTAGCATTATTATTTTAAATGGTAGTTTTCATCAGAGGGACTGGGTATCTAACAAGAATACCTACTTCTGTCTTTTGTAAAGGAAGTTTAGGAAAAAGGCTGAAGTCAACCTGGAGTGGCTGGAACAATGAAAGGCAAAGGTCCTACAGTGGCCAAGTCAGAGACCTGACAAAAAAAAGAGTTTCAGTGGTTTGAATATTAAAATATATAACAAAAAAAAAAAAAATCACTGTAGGTTTCTGTGCAGTTAGGTAATTGGCAAAGGCAAAGAAGCACTATATATTTATATTGTAAGCCTTTGCCACTTAGCAACATTATATTGTCATATCACATACAGACTGATACCACATAATTGCTTGTAAATGAAAAATTTACTTTTAAATACAATCTTTGCAATAGACTTACAGTTGTATGATTTACTGTCCATTATTTGAACAGTTACAGTCAACTTTTATCTGTAGATAATCTGTCTGGCTATGGTCCATCCATCCATCCATTTTCTGCCGCTTATCCAGATCTGGGTAATGGGAGCAGCAGTTTAAGCAATAATGCTCAGACATCCTTTTTCCTCACCAATTCCTCCAACTCCTCCGAGGAATTCAAATGCATTCCTAGGCCAGCCAAGACATATGATCTGTCCAGCGTGTCCAGAATCTCCCCTTTGGACATGCCCAAAACCACTCCACAGGGAGGTGTCCAGGAGACATCCTAATCAGATGCCAGAGCCACCTCAGCTGGCTTCTTTCTATAAGGAACAACCGTGGCTTCTCCTGAATTACTGTACTTATCACCGAATCTCAGAGACTGAGCCCAGACACCCTGTGAAGGAAAGTCATTTCTGCTGTTTGTATCTGCAATCTTTTTTTGGTCACTACCCATAGCTTGTGACCATAGGTGAGAGCAGGAACATAGATTGTCTGGTAATTTAGCACCACATAACTTCAGACACTGCTCTGATTTGCCAGTCAATCTCCCATTTCCTTCTTCCATCTCTTGTGAAGAAGATTGTTAAATTACTCCGCTTGAAGCACCACCTCATCCCTGGCCTGAAGAGCCATGCTTTTCTGGCTGAGAACCAAGACTTTGGACTTGGAGGTGCTACTACAACAACATTTATTTATATTGCACATTTTCATAAAAAAGATGTAGCTCAAAGTGCTTTACAGGATGAAGTGAAAAAAAAAGAAAAATATAAAAATAAAATTAGGCAGTACTAATTAGCATAGAATAAAGTAAAGTCCAATGGCCTGGGAGGACAGAAAAAACAAAAAAAAAACGGCTAGAGAAAAAATCTGCAGGGGTGCCAGGCCACGAGAACGCCCAGCCCCCTCTAGGTATTCTACCAAACATAATAAAAATCAATTGACAACACTCTTCCCAAGTGTCCAAGACAAACGGTCATAAATCTGATGACATGACTTATGAAATTATTCTTCGACCTACAGCCTAGGGTGCTCTGGTGCCAAGTGTACTGATGAACACCCTTATGCTTGAACATTTTGCTTGATACGGAGAAACTGTGACTAGCACAGAAGACCAATAACAAAGCAACACTCTGGTTCAAATTGGATAGGCGGTTCCTCCCTATCACACCCTTTCAGTTTTCACTGTTGCTTCCCATGTAAACTTGCAGCTCACACCTACCTGACGCCTCTTACCCTGAGCAACTCTGGGATGGAATAAAAAGTCAAGTCCCTCTTCAGGAGTCTGGTTCCAAAGCCCATGGTTTATGTGGAGGGTGAGCCTGACTACAAATCTAGACAGTGCTGCTGTACCTCTCGCACTAGCTTGGGTTCCTTCTCCATCACAGAGATCACATTCCCTGTTCCTAGAGTCAATTTTGGTAGCTGGGGATTGGTCCACCAAGGCACCTGTCTTCCATCAGCCACCCAAGCCATTCCTTCAGTTACTCTTTATGAAAAGTCACAGGGAGGATCCAGTAACCTTGCCCAGTAAAGGGAAACCGGGGCCCTTATCAGCAAGTACCTGGTGGTTGGGCCTTTACCCATGGGACCTGGCCAGGCACAGCCTAAAGGAGCAACATAGGTCCATCCTCTAGTGAATCCACCACCTTCGTGAGAAAGCCATTAATGTTTCGGTACATTGTGACTTGGGTGGATTAGCAGACTGATCCCCAGTCACCAAATACTCTAGAGCCATGTTTATGGTGAGGTTTGATTGTACAAGTAGGCTGCCCAGTAGTGTTTTTTTGGCCTCCTTTACTGTTTTTAATAGATACCGTATTTTGCGTTTATATAATGTTTATCAGTCACACACAATTACAATTAAATATTAAACAACTAAAGATGGAATATATTAGAAAGTTACAAACTATATTTATATCCATTTTTAGGCATATTTATGCTAATATCACAATTTTTTTAAACCGCATATTATGTGATCTTGTAAACATACTACTTTGTTGTGAAATACAGTGACTACAGTATACAGTAATCCCTCCTCGATCGCGGGGGTTGCGTTCCAGAACCCCCCGCGATAGGTGAAAATCCACAAAGTAGAAACTATATGTTTGTATGGTTATTTTTATATATTTTAAGCCCTTATAAACTCTCCCACCCTGTTAACATTATTAGAGCCCTCTAGACATGAAATAACACCCTTTAGTCAAAAGTTTAAACTGTGCTCTATGACAAAACAGAGATGACAGTTCTTTCTCACAATTAAAAGAATGCAAACATATCTTCTTTTCAAAGGAGCGCCGTCAGTAGCAGAGAATGTCAGTGAGAGAGAGAGAGAGCGCGTGACAGAAAAGCAAACAATCAAAAAATCAATACGTGCTGTTGAGCTTTTAAGTATGTGTACCGCGATAAAGCAGCTGCAAAGAAGAGAGCGATGTGAAGGTAGTCTTTCAGCTTTTTTCAGAGTAGCGTCCGTACCTTCTAGGCAAACAGCCTCTCTGCTCTCACCCCCTCCATCAGGCGCAGAGAAAGTCCGAGAGAGTGAGAGAGAACGGGAAAAGCAAACAATCAAGCACTGCTCGGGAAGCACATTGCATATCATTGAGGAGTTTTATTTAATACGTAATACATGCTCTGATTGGGTAGCTTCTAAGCCATCCGCCAATAGCGTCCCTTGTATGAAATCAACTGTGCAAACAAACTGAGGAAGTATGTACTTTAAATTAAAAGACCCATTGTCCGCAGAAATCCGCAAACCAGAGAAAAATCTGTGATATATATTTATATATGCTTACATTTAAAATCCGCAATGGAGTGAAGCCGCGATAGTCGAAGTGCAATATAGCGAGGGATCACTGTATACACTTCACTTCCAGTAGTTTTACTCTGCACTACAGCAGTATTCATAGTTTACTGTTTATCCCAGTAAAATATTTAACTACTGTAAATAAATTAGTCCAAATCGGAGTTGTTTTTACTTCTTTACTAATTATTTTTGCAAGAATTTAGACTTAAGTCATAGAATGACCTAAATCCAAAGCATCATAAAAGTGTATGTTACTGTGATGAAGTTGTTGGCAATTTTAAAGCTGTTTCATTTAGTGGATATATTTTATTCCCCACATCAGGAAGAGTTTCTTAATTATTTTCTCGTTTTCAGATATAGTTAATTAAAAAAATCACATACAAAATGAAAGAACTGGTATATTAGGAAAATACAGTTATCAACCTGGTGAAAAATTATAATCTTTTGATAAATGGTGGTTTGCAAATTATTTCTTAAAGTTGAAATAGTCAAGAAGGTTTACATTTCATTAACACAGAAGATGTCATATAATTGTAGGGCGGTATGTTTATTGTTAGATGTGAAGTCACATACTATCATTTTATTATTTTAGAAAAAGAAAAGCTGATGAAATAGATGGAGATTTGTCCTTCAAGAAAAAAATGAAAAAATCAGAAAAGGAAGATAAGCAACTGGAGAAACAATTGAAGGTTTGAAAGAAATTGGTCACAAACACTAAATATATTAAATATGTGTTATTACTTTGTAGTTATTATTTTCCTTTTTTGTAGGATCAAAGTCAGTTGATCTGGAACATTAAGGATGAACTGAAGAAGTATTGTTCACTAAATGACATGAGAGAGATACTTATTGCAAACAAGCAGGAAGTTCCTTCTGGTGAATCTGCTGTAAGTGAAATACCTTTGCCCATAGTTGCATCGTGTATAGCATTATGCTAGTTTAATACTCTTTTTATTGATTTATTATCTGAACTAAAGCAGGAATAGTGTTGGTGAGAAGGTACATAGTTATCATTTTTGTCTGCAGCACAGCCAGTAGTTAATTAATTTGTTAAAGGTCCTACTTTATTTTCCTTACCTTTTCTCTTTTGTAGGGTTTCTAGTTTTTTGTTTTATGTCAAAATAACTGAAGCATACTAGTATAAAGAATATAAATAATACTATTAGTTAATGCACACAAAAATTATAGATATTAGATAACTGCTTACATATATAGAAATTAAAGGGGCAGGATGTAAGACAAAAATAGTATAGCACAGAGCAGACTGGCTGTTATTAGTTTGTTTACAGGTTTTGTAGAAGGGTTTTTTTTTGTTTACAAGCTTGTTCATTCAGTGTTTCTTTTGGAATTTTAGCAGGAAGCCACATTTCTCTCTGCTTCACTGCCCAGTCTTAGTGAAAATTAAAAAGAGAGAAAAGTTATGACTTGGTTGTCACAGTGAGTCATTATGCAGATGTATTGCTGTTGGTATAAAGGAGCCCTAATAGCATTTCTTGAACAGCTCCTGCTTTATAATTTGTTGGCTGAAAGTACTCTGTGTTAGTGTGTCAGAGAGAAGATGTGCATCATTGTTCAGTTTTCTTTCTATTCTTCACTACTACCTCCAGAGGATCCAGAGTGCATCCAGTAACTGAGCTTGCCCCTTTAATTAGCATGTTGGTTTTTGGACCTCTCTTGAAGTGATGTTATCAACATTGCACACCACAGCATATAAAATTGCACAGGCCATCACAGAGTTACAGAAGATGTGAAGGATGTCACTTCCCTCATTAAACACTTTTTGTGTATGTATGTATATACTGCCTTTCCAAAAAAAAGTCGCCACCTGGATTTAACTAAGCAAATGGGTACGAGCCTCCTATTGGATAATTACTGCATGGGCAGTTATCTTTTAGCTGGCAACAAGTTATTTAACCCCAACTGGTGCAATGAGTTGCTTCTCATTTCTTAAACAACCATGTCGAAAGACACATCTCGTGGTCGTGGAAAAGATGTTAGTCTGTTTGAGAAGGGTCAAATAATTGGAATGCATCAAGCAGAGAAAACATCTAAGGAGATTGCAGAAACCACTAAAATTGGGTTAAGAACTGTCCAACGCATTATTAAAAACTGGAAGGATAGTAAGGACCCATCGTCTTCGAGGAAGAAATGTGGCTGGAAAAAAATCCTGAATGATCATGATTGGCGATCACTTAAACGTTTGGTGAAATCAAATCGAAGAAAAACAACAGTAGAACTCGGGTCTATGTGTAATAGTGAAACTTAACAGCATTTCCTCACGCACAATGTGAAGGGAACACAACGGATTGGGACTGAACAGCTGTGTAGCCGTAAGAAAACCACTAATCAGTGAGGCAAACCGGAAAAAAAGGATTTAATTTCCTAGGGAGCATAAAGATTGGACTCTGGAGCAATGGAAGAAGGTCATGTGGTCTGATGATTCCAGATTTACCCTGTTCCAGAGTGATGGGCGCATCAGGGTAAGAAGAGAGGCAGATGAAGTAATGCACCCATCATGCCTAGTGCCTACTGTACAAGCCTGTGGGGGCAGTGCTATGATCTGGAGTTGCTGCAGTTGGTCAGGTCTAGGTTCAGCAACAGTATGTGCTCCAAGAATGAGGTCAGCTGACTACCTGAATATACTGAATGACCAGGTTATTCCATCAATGGATTTTTTTCTTCCCTGATGGCACAGGCATCTTCCAAGATAACAATGCCAGGATTCATCGGGCTCAAATTGTGAAAGATTAGTTCAGGGAGCATGAGACATCATTTTCACACACGGATTGGCCACCACAGAGTCCAGACCTTAACCCCCATTGAGAATCTTTTGGTATGTACTGGAGAAGGCTTTGCGCAGCGGTCAGACTCTACCATCATCAATGCAAGATCTTGGTGAAAAATTAATGCAACACTGGATGGAACTAAATCTTGTGACATTGCAGAAGCTTATCAAAACAATGCCACAGCGAATGCATACCGTAATCAAAGCTAAAGGTGGTCCAGCGAAATATTAGAGTGTGTGACCTTTTTTTTTGGTGGCGACTTTTTTTTTGGCCAGGCAGTGTATGTATATGTGTGTGTGTGTATATAATATATATACAGTATATATCTCTCTCTCTCTCTCTCTCTCTCTCTCTCTCTCTCTACATATATAAACAAACCGGATTCCAAAAAAGTTGGGACACTAAACAAATTGTGAATAAAAACTGAATGCAATGATGTGGAGATGGCAAATGTCAATATTTTATTTGTAATAGAATGTAGATGACAGATCAAACGTTTAATCCAAGTAAATGTATCATTTTAAAGGAAAAATATGTTGATTCAAAATTTCACGGTTTTAACAAATCCCAAAAAAGTTGGGACAAGTAGCAATAAGAGGCTGGAAAAATTAAATTTGAGCATAACGAAGAGCTGGAAGACCAATAAACACTAATTAGGTCAATTGGCAACATGATTGGGTATAAAAAGAGCTTCTCAGAGTGGCAGTGTCTCTCAGAAGCCAAGATGGGTAGAGGATCACCAATTCCCACAATGTTGTGCAGAAAGATAGTGGAGCAATATCAGAAAGGTGTTACCCAGCGAAAAATTGCAAAGATTTCACATCTATCATCATGAACTGTGCATAACATCATCCAAAGATTCAGAGAATCTGGAACAATCTCTGTGTGTAAGGGTCAAGGCCGTAAAACCATACTGGATGCCCGTGATCTCCGGGCCCTTAAACCACAAACAGGAATGCTACTGTAAAGGAAATCACAGAATGGGCCCAGGAATACTTCCAGAAACCATTGTCAGTGAACACAATCCACCGTGCCATCCGCCATTGCCAGCTGAAACTCTACAGTGCAAAGAAGAAGCCATTTCTAAGCAAGATCCACAAGCTCAGGCGTTGTCACTGGGCCAGGGATCATTTAAAATGGAGTGTGGCAAAATGGAAGACTGTTCTGTGGTCAGACGAGTCACGATTCAAGTTCTTTTTGGAAATCTGGGACGCCATGTCATCCGGACCAAAGAGGACAAGGACAACCCAAGTTGTTATCAACGCTCAGTTCAGAAGCCTGCATCTCTGATGGTATGGGGTTGCATGAGTGCGTGTGGCATGGGCAGCTTGCATGTCTGGAAAGGCACCATCAATGCAGAAAAATATATTCAGGTTCTAGAACAACATATGCTCCCATCCAGACGTCATCTCTTTCAGGGAAGACCCTGCATTTTTCAACAAGATAATGCCAGACCACATTCTGCATCAATCACAACATCATGGCTGCGGGAGAAGGATCCGGTACTGAAATGGCCAGTCTGCAGTCCAGATCTTTCACCTATAGAGAACATTTGGCGTATCATAAAGAGGAAGGTGCGACAAAGAAGGCCCAAGACGATTGAACAGTTAGAGGCCTGTATTAGACAAGAATGGGAGAGCATTCCTATTTCTAAACTTGAGAAACTGGTCTCCTCGGTCCCCAGACGTCTGTTGAGTGTTGTAAGAAGAAGGGGAGATGCCACACAGTGGTGAAAATGGCCTTGTCCCAACTTTTTTGGGATTTGTTGAAATTCTGAATCAACATATTTTTCCCTTAAAATGATACATTTTCTCAGTTTAAACTTTTGTTCTGTGATTTATGTTCTATTCTGAATAAAATATTAGAAGTTGGCACCTCCACATCATTCCATTCAGTTTTTATTCACGATTTCTGTAGTGTCCCAACTTTTTTGGAATCCGGTTTGTATGTGTGTGTATATATAGCATTTCCACACGCACAATGCGAAGGGAACTCAAGGGATTGGGACTGAACAGTTGTGTAGCCGTAAGAAAACCACTAATCAGTGAGGCAAACCGGAAAAAAGGCTTCAAATTGATGGGGAGCATAAAGATTGGACTCTGGAGCAATGGAAGAAGGTCATGTGGTCTGATGAGTCCAGATTTACCCTATTCCAGAGTGATGGGCGCATCAGAAGCTTATCGAAACAATGCCACAGCGAATGCGTGCCGTAATCAAAGCTAAAGGCGGTCCAACGAAATATTAGAATGTGTGACCTTTTTTTTTGGTGGAGACCTTTTTTTTTGGCCAGGCAGTCTGTATACAGTAATCCCTCCTTGATCGCGGGTGTTGCGTGTTCCAGACCCTCCCGCGATAGGTGAAAATCCGCGAAGTAGAAACCATATGTTTGTATGGTTATTTTTATATATTTTAAGCCCTTATAAACTCTCCCACCCTGTTAACATTATTAGAGCCCTCTAGACATGAAATAACACCCTTTAGTCAAACATTTAAACTGTGCTCCATTACAAGACAGAGATGACAGTTCTTTCTCACAATTAAAAGAATGCAAACATATTTTATCTTCAAAGGAGCGCCGTCAGGAGCAGAGAATGTCGGAGAGCGCTCGCTAAGAAAAGCAAACAATCAAAAAATCAATACATGCTTTTAAGTATACAGAAGCACCGCGATAAAGCGGCATTTTGTAGAGGAGCGTCAGTGTCCTCTGTGCAAACAGCCCCTCTGCTTACACCACCTCCGTCAGGCAGAGAGAGTGAGAAAGCTAGAGAGAAGCTAACAATCAAGCACCGTGGGAAGCATATCTTATATCATTGAGGAGTTTTAGTTAATATGTAATACATGCTCTGATTGGGTAGCTTCTAAGGCATCTGCCAATAGCGTCCCTTGTATGAAATCAACTGGGCAAACAAACTGAGGAAGCATGTACCATAAATTAAAAGACCCATTGTCCGCAGAAAGCGGCGAACCAGCGAAAAATCCATGATATATATTTAGATGTGCTTACATTTAAAATCTGCGATAGAGTGAAGCCGCGAAAGCCGAAGCGCAATATAGCGAGGGATTACTGTGTGTATGTGTGTATATATATATATATATCTATATATATATCTATATATCTATATATATATATCTATATATATATATATATATCTATATATATATATCTATATATATCGTAAAATACCTGCGCTTTGCAGCGGCGAAGTACTGCCATAAAAGTTTTATTAAGAAGAAAATTAAACTTTTTTAAACTGAGGGAAAATATACGAATAATTATTTGTTAAGGATATCTTTGTATACCACATTTTGAGTTCGGCCCTCAGGTTGTAATATGACCAAGCTGAGCACTGAGCTTACTCTTAAGCATGCAAGTACTGTTGGCCATGTGAACAGTAATCTTGTTTCAAATCTCACAGCTTGGATTGCTGCTGTCATAATCGGTTTGAGTTTCATGGTTTGTTTCAATTACGACAGTATTTGTAGGACTTGTGTTGAAGTGACATTCGGCATCTGTCAAGCGTTGTAAGTATACAACCAGTTTCATCGATAACTTCACATCCAGCTTTTGAGAGTTTAAACATTCATAAACATCAAAGTCACCACTACTGAAATCGACACCTGTGAATCTAAGAGGTTTAAGAGGCATTGGCGGTTGTCCAAAGGTGTAAAATATTTGGCCATTTCGGTACACTTGAAAGTGACAACTGAACAATTCAGCGGAAGCCATCAACTCACATGCAGATGCATAGTGCTCCTGTGTAGTATAATTATCTCCTGTACTGTCATCAGTCCACACCTTGAACCTGTCCCAGTCATTCAATACATAAGACACAATGTTTCTCCAGATATCAAGAGTGAGCCTGATATGGCTGTGCAATATGTAACAAAGAGAATGGAAAAGATAGGTGCCATCTCCGGGCATGGAAACCACTCGGTAAGTGACAGTTCTTTGATCGATGGTGATCACCTCGATAGACATGTTAATGCGGGTACGGTTGGAATGATAAAGAAAATGGGTACCTGAACAATGTATAGTAAGTCTAAAATACCTACACAATACTATAATCATAATAAATGAACAATAAAACAGCGGAGAAGCCGTGGATTAAATAAAAAGGCTGTAGATATTAGCAGGGAGACGTGAATCCCGTGGCGAAGCAAGGAAGGGAATGTAGAGACTGGAGCGACGGACAGCCTTATATAGACAGGCAGCCAACAACATGGGAGGTGTTGGGATGGGGGACCCAATGCTGCCTCACATGGTGACTGAGCTGCAGGCTATGGACGTATATATGTACGTAAGTAGGATTCAGTTAGCGTTGGGAACCCACGTACCAAATTTCTTGAAAATGGGCCCATAAGTAACAAAGACTGTTGAAAAGTTCAATATGGCGGCCGACAGTGGCATCATACCACCGAAATAAGTACCAAATTTCAGCCTTCTACCTACACGGGAATTTGGAGAATTAGTGATGTTGGAAAGTTCAATATGGCGGCTGACAGTGGCGTCATACCACCGAAATAAGTACGTACATTTGTTTTCGGTTAGCGCAGGGAAGCCGCCTACCAAATTTTGTGAAGATGGGGCCATAAATAAGAAAGTTCAACATGGCGGACTTTGTTGACCGTTATGTGTAGAATTTCGAAATAAAACCTGCTTAACTTTTGTAAGTAAGCTGTAAGGAATGAGCCTGTCAAATTTCAGCCTTCTACCTACATGGTAAGTTGGAGAATTAGTGACGTTTGGAAAATTCATGATGTCGGCCGAAAGTGGCGTCATACCATCGAAATAAGTACGTACATCAGTTTCGGTTAGTGCAGGGAAGCTGCCTACCACATTTCGTGAAGATGGGGCCATAAATAAGAAAGTTCAACATGGTGGACGTTGTCAAACGTTATCGACCGTTATGACCGTTACGTGTAGAATTTCGAAATCAAACCTGCTTAACTTTTGTAAGTAAGCTGTAAGGAATACGCCTGCCAAATTTCAGCCTTCTACCTACACGGGAAATTGGAGAATTAGTGATGAGTGACTGAGTCAGTGAGGGTTTTGCCTTTTATTCGTATACTAGCAGAATACCCGCGCTTCGCAGCGGAGAAGTAGTGTGTTAAAGAAGTTATGAAAAAGAAAAGCAAACATTTTAAAAATAACGTAAGATGATTGTTAATGTAATTGTTTTGTCATTGATATGAATGTTGTTGTCATATCTATCTATATATATATATATATATATATATATATATATATATATATATATATATATATATATATATATATATATATATATATATATATATATATATATATATAGCAAAATACTTGCGATTGGCAGCAGAGAAGTTAAAAGAAAAGGAAACATTTTAATAATAACGTAACATGATTGACAATGTAATTGTTTTGTCATTGTCATGAGTGTTGCTGGCATATATATATAGATATATACACACACACACAGACACATATATAAATATATATATATAAATCTATACACATATATATACACAGTTATATATATATATATATATATATATATATATATATATATATATATATATATATATATATATATATATATATATATATATATACAGGGAGTGCAGAATTATTAGGCAAGTTGTATTTTTGAGGATTAATTTTAATATGGAACAAACACAGTGCTATCAGTCAATCCAAAATGTTAATAAACCTGAATCCTGAATGTTTCACAACGGAAATGTGAGTGTGAACATCATCAGGGGAATACATGTGTGCGCACAATTATTAGGCAACTATTAGTGTGCAGATTTATTATGCAACTAAAGGAAAATGAAAATTTTCCCATCTCACTTGTTTATTTTCATCTGTTATAGTGAGAATAATAAACAAACACCTCAAAATTTACAAATAAACATCTCTGACATTTCAAAAAATAAATCAATCAATGAATGACCAATATAGCCACCCTTCTTTCCAATAACAGTCATAAGCCTTTCCATTCATGGAGTCTGTCAGTTTCTTGATCTGTTGACGATCAGCTTTTGTGGAGCAGTGACTACAGCCTCCCAGACACTCTTCAGAGAGGTGTATTGTTTTTCTCCCCCGTAAATCTAGCGTTTAAGAAGTGCCCACAAGTTCTCGATAGGGTTTAGGTCAGATGAGGAAGGGGCCATGTCATTATTCCTTCATCTTTAAGGCCTTTACTGGCTGGCCACGCAGTGGAGAACTTCGATGCAAGTGATGGAGCATTGGCCTGCATAAAAATCATGGTCTTTTCCTGTATCACTGTTTGAAGAAAGTGTCTTTGAAAAACTGGCAGTAGGTTTGGGAGTTGATTTTGAGTTCATCTTCAATGCAAAAGGTCCAACTAGCTCATCTTTAAAAATACCAGCTCATACCAGTACCCCACCTCCACGTTGGAGTGGAGCTCTGTGCCCATTACTGATCCACAGGTCCATCCATCTGGTCCATCAAGAGTCACTCTCATCTCATCGGTCCATAAAACCTTTGAAAAAATCTGTCTTCAGATATTTCTTGGCCCAGTTTTGACGTTTCAACTTATGTTTCTTGTTCAGTGGTGGTTGGGTTTCAGCCCTCCTTACCTTGGCCATGTCTTTGAGCACTGAACACCTTGTACTTCTGGGCACTCCAGGTAGGTTGCAGCTCTGGAATATGAAAGTACTGGAGGATAATGGGTTCCTGGTAGCTTCACGTTTGATTCTTCTCAAATCTTTGGCAGCTAATTTCGCTCTTTTGTTCTCAACACGTTTCTTGCGACCCTGTTGACTATTTGCAACAAAATGTTTGATGGTTCTGTGATCACACACCAATATCTTAGCAATTCCAAAAGTGCTGCATCCCTCTGAAAGACTTTTTACAATTTTTGACTTTTCAGAGTCAGTTAAATCTCTTTTGGCCCATTTTGCCTGAGGAAAATTAGCTGCCTAATAATTCTGCACACCTTGATATAGGGTGTTGATCTCCTTAGGCCACACCCTCCCTCATTACACAAATACACATCACCTGACGTGCTTAAATCCAATAAGCATTCAAGTTAATACAGCTTGGAGTTGGAATATACGCATTAAAAATGATTATAAGGTCAAAATACTCACTTGCTTAATAATTGTGCACACAGTGTGTATATATATATATATATATATACATATATATATATATATATATATATATATATATATATATATACATATATATACATATATACAAATCTACATATATATAACTACATATATATATATTAGGGGTGGGACTCGATTAAAAAAATTAATTAGAGGCTGTGTAAGAATTAATCTTGATTAATTGTATGTAATCGCACACGTAAATTTGCCCAAAATCGCAAATGTTTTTTTTTATTTAATTTAAAAGGGTTTTAGTGGGCGACAGAATCAAATAATAGACATGGACATGAATATTGTAAACTGAAGCTGTTTTAATTTCTGAAAAAAAAGCTTTTAAACTGCATTTGAATTCAAAACAGAAACAAAAATATCATCCCTGGTTAAAATTGGGCAGACTTAAAAATAAAGTGGTAGTTTAAGTACTTTAAGTACATTTTCAGAATAGTATTGTCTTTAAATAATAATAACCAAAATTTCAACAGAAAGTGCAGTTTTTCTTCTTAAAAAAATAAGTCAGAAACATAAAAGGTAATTTGACCAGCTTACTCTTTAAACTCTGAGTAACATTAGCCAAAATTATTTTGTACATTAGGCTAAAACAGTGTGATCATTGAACATTTTGTAATTAGATGTATTTAGAATTACTAACGGTCATGGAAGTCCAATGATCCCCAGTAAGAGCCACAAAGTCCGCTTTCTGTAATGCATCTAATTTTGCTTGCTTTTCAGTGTGCACAAAACCATGCTTTTATCAAGGCTTCGCTCGGGTAGTCGAAATGATCAGTCGTAGGAACGCGCTTTATTCCGACTCTAACATTTTTGTAGCTGTGTAATGGATGTACCAGGAAATCATGCATTGACAAAAGTTCCCATTTGCTTGGAATTAAAGTGTCATTAAATGCGTTATTTTTTTAACATGTTATGGAGTATATGCATCAAAGCTTCTCGGCTGTGCTTGTGCTAAGAAAGGGAAACATTTTAAAAATAACGTAACATGATTCTGCGTTAACCTAATATTTTTCATACGTCCCAAACCAAGGAGATGCTAAGGTAAAATGAATCGGTAGCGCGTACATACTCAGTGCATCTCTCGGGAATCGAACCTCGAATGTCGGCGTTAGAGGCGAAGACTCTACAATTGTGCCACAGCGTGTGGCTTGTCTATGCGAGAGTATGTACTGTAGATCGGGGTATATATATACATTTATATATATATATATATACCCGCGTATCGCAGTGGAGAAGTAGAAGTTATGAAAAGAAAAGGGAACATTTTAAAAATAGCGTAACATGATTGTCAATATACAGTAATTGTTTTGTGAGTGTTATTGAATGTTGCTGTCATCAAGGATTTGATTATCATTATTTGTTTCAATCAGGGTCGTATTTGTATGTGTTGTGTTCAAGTTACATTCCGTGTTTGTCAATCGTTGTAAAGATAAGAGGTTTCATTCATCAATTAGTTTCTTAGTGCATCAATTAACAGCTCGTCTTCCTCTTTATCTGAGATGTGACAAACTGCATGCACGGTTTTTTTACACTGTCTTCCTTTAGCAGGACATTCACTTTTTCCACCGTGTGCTTTGTTTCCGCAGTAGCTGCACTTATGAATATGATTGTATGTATCAGACGCTTCACATTTTTTTGCTGCCTTCTCAATTGTGTAATTCGGTTTTTGTTCAGCACTCTTTGGAACTGTTGCTTTTGTCTGTGCACTGCGTCAGTTCACGTGAGCCGCTTGGTGTTCTTGCATCGAAGGTTCCCAGCTGTGCTGGTGCCATCTCGTGTAATGTCAGCTAAGACCCGGCACTTAAAAGTTTCTCTCGCAGTTTCAATGAGTTTGTGCCAAACACCACCCTGACCATCTCATCTTCCTCTGCATAAGCACAGTCCTTCACCCGTGAATATTTACCGGCAGTGTTTGTATTGGATTGCCGCTGATGGACGGCCTTATATGGGCAGGCACTAAATTACAAACGCTAGTGGCAGCCTGTCTATGAACTTAATTTAATATAAACTTACGGTTCACGCCGTGCTTTTCGTGAGTGAGTGAGGGCTTTGCCTTTTATTAGTATGTGTATATACAGTATATATATATATATATATATATATATATATATATATATATACTAATAAAAGGCAAAGCCCTCACTGACTGACTGACTCATCACTAATTCTCCAACTTCCCGTATAGGTAGAAGGCTGAAATTTGGCAGGCTCTTTCCTTACAGCTTCCTTACACAAGTTGGGCAGGTTTCATTTCGAAATTTTACGAGTAATGGTCATAACTGGAAGGTATTTTTCTCCATTTACTGTAATGGAGTTGAGCTTGAAAGCCGTGGGGGCGGAAATTCGTGTGACATCATCACGCCACCCACGTAATCACGTGAACTGACTGTCAACGCACTATGTAGAAAACCAGGAAGAGCTCCAAAATTCGCTGAAGAAAACATGCATTATATAATTGAGAAGGCAGCGAAACAATAAGAAGCGAGCGAGTGACACATACTACCATATTCATCAGTGCAGCTACTTCGGGAACAAAGCAAGGTGTAAACCTAAACTTTAAATTAAGTTAATAGACAGGCTGCCACTGGCGTTTTTCATGCCCACGGGTAATGCGGATACAAGTTTAATGAGAGGGCGAGGATATAAGCGAGTTTTGATCACTTTGTAACTAAGTTAAAATTACAGGTGAAGGGGTGTGCATATGCAAATTCCGAGAGACTGTGTTTTTGGGGGAGTGACAGTTAAGGCGGGTGGAGGAGTCACGTCATCATATCCCCCCCCATTTACCTCATTTCACTCTGAGCTGAGCTCCGCGGCTAACGCCGTCTTCCGAAGCAACTTCGTCACACTGCCAACTAAAGTCAAAACTTAAACATATAAAGTCAGCGTCGGAATATATAAACTCAGCGCTGGAATATATAAAGTCAAATCTTGAATATATGAAGTCAGCGTCAGAATATATTGTCACGCTTGGATCACAGATTTGCACAGAGACACAGTAGGTCGTAGAAACAAGAAGAATTTTTATTCAAACACTGCAAACACATGAGCTTAAACGTGCTCCATGACAAGTCAGAGATGACAGTTCCGCTAGGAGCAGAGAGAGAGCGCGAGCGATAAAAGCAAGCAAACAATCAATTTTCAACTGACAGGTGCTGCACAAGGCTTTTAAGTTAGCGGAGTATCGCGCGAGGTTTGCATTACGCATTATAGCGCAAGTGAGAAAGTAAGGAGCAATGTGAGGGTAGTCTGTGTTTCAGGGGTTGTGGTTTTCCCAGAGGCGTCTGTATCTTCTTGGGTGCGATCAGCCCTCCAGCTCACACCCTCCCCCTCAGCTTTATTCACATTTCCGTGAATCAAGCGACTCTCTGTACCAGGTTTATTTAGTCTTGATAATACGTCTGCGTTGACATGTTCAGAACCTGGTCGATGTTTTACTGTGAAACGGTAAAAGTTGTAAGCCCAGAAACCATCTCATGAGGCGAGAGTTTGTATCTTTCTGTCGGTATGACCATTGAAGTGGAGCATGATCAGTTACCAAAGTGAAGTTTCGTCCCCACACGTAATAGCAAAGCCCTCCAGCTCACAATATAAAGTAAGCGCTGGAATATATAAAGTCAAAACTTCAATATATAAAGTTATCGTCGGAATATACAAAGTCAGTGCTGCAATATCCATCCATTTCCCAACCCGTTCATTCCGACCACAGGGTCACGGGGGTCTGCTGGAGCCAATCCCAGCCAACACTGCGTGCAAGGCAGGAACCAATCCTGGGCAGGGCAAATGCATTATTTTCAAAACATTAACCGAACAGTGTTTTTTTAATTTATTTTTCTGAATACGTTTTTGTTAACTTACTTCAGTTCAGAGTCGTTTCAATCAATATATTTTGACTTTGAGTTTATATATTCAGGAATGAGTTTATATACTCTGATGTTGACTATGTATAATCAGGAATGACTTTATAAATTCCGACGCTGACTTTATATATTCAGATTTTCACTTTATATATTCCAGCGATGACTTTATGTATTCAAGTTTTGACTTTACATATTCCGACAGTGACTTTATATATTCGGGAATGACTTTATATATTCAAGTTTTGACTTTATATATTCTGACGGCGACTTTATATATTCAGAAAATCAATGTATTTGCCTGTTTCGCACCCCATAGTGTGTGTGTGTGTATATATGTACACATGTATGTATGTGTGTGTGTGTATATATATATATATATATATATATATATATATATATATATATATATATATATATATATATATATATATATATATATATATATATATATATATATATATATATATATATGCCAGCAGCACTCTTGACAATGACAAAACAATTACATTAACAATCATGTTACGTTATTTTTAAAATTTTTCCTTTTCTTTTTTATTACTTTTTTAGCAAAATACCAGCGCTTCAGCGGAGAAGTAGTGTGTTAAAGAAGCAATGAAAAGAAAAGGAAACATTTTAAAATAACATAACATGATTGTCAATGTAATTGTTTTGTCACTTTAGTGATGAGTGTTGCTGTCATATATATATATATATATATATATATATATATATACATATATATATATATATATATATATATATATATATATACACACACATATATACACACACATACATATATATATGTACATACACACACACATATATAAACATATATATACATATGCATACATATATACACACACAGCTATTTCGTATCAGTGCAATACGCTGCTTGTTAAAACTGATAACTCCCGCTCTTACGTGCAAGTCTGCGTGGATATTATGAACTATCGTATTTGTTGAAGTTCTATTTAAATTTTAAATAGAAGGAATTTTTATTTAGTCGACAGAAATATTTTTGGTAGGAATGGTAAAAACAGACAGGAATATTATTCCTGAATAAATCAACTCAAACCTTAAACAACTTATAATATTTTGCTCTCCATAAAAATATATCCTGTCTCAATTATACAAGTCAGAAATAAAGTAAACGAGTATGGCTTTACCAAAACAATCATTGATGGCGAATAAAGTATCCATTATTCGAGTATGTAGATCGGGGTATATATATACATATATATATACCCAGTATCACTGAGACGTAGTGTGTTAAAAAAGCTAGAAAAAGAAAAGGGAACATTTTAAAAATAACGTAACATGACTGTCAATATACAGTATTTGTTTTGTGAGTGTTACTGAGTGTTGCTGTCATCAAGGATTTGATTATCATTATTTCTTTCAATCAGGTTCGTATTTGTAGGATGTGTTGTGTTCAAGTTACATTCCATGTTTGTCAATCGTTGTAAAGATGACAGGTTTCATTTATCGATTCATTTTTTTACTGCATCAATAAACAGCTCGTCTTCTTCTTTATCTGAGACCCGACACACTGCATGCACGGGTTTTTTTTTTTAACACTGTCTTCCTTTAGCGGGACATTGACTTTTTCCACCGTGTGCTTTGTTTCCACAGTAGCTGCATTTATGAATATGCTTGTATGTATTAGACGCTTCATATTGTTTTGCTGCCTTTTCAAATGTGTAATTCATTTTTTGTTCAGTGCTCATTGGAACTGTTGCTTTTTGTCTGTGCACTGCGTCAGTTCACGTGAGCCGCTCGGTGTACATGCATCGAGTTTCCCAGCTGTACTGGTGCCATGTCGTGCTATGTCCATGGCTGTATCTAATGTTACCGAAGTCCCGGCACTTAAAACTTTCTCTCGCAGTTTCTCATCTCATTTTCCTCTGCATAAGGACAGTCCTTCACCCGTGAATATTTACCCGTGGCAGTTTGCTATTGGATTGCCGCTGACGGACGGCCTTATATGGGTAGGCACTAAATTACAAACGCCAGCGACAGCCTGTCTATGAACTTAATTTAAAGTTTAGGTTTACATCGTGCTTTGTTTCCGAAGTAGCAGAACTCATGAATATGGTTGTATATGTCACTCGCTCGCTTCTTATTGTTTCGCTGCCTTCTCAATTATATAATGCATGTTTTCTTCAGCACTTTTTGGGCCTCTTCCTGGTTTTCTACGTACTGCATGATTACGTGGAAGGCGTGATGATGTCACACGAAACTCCGCCCCCACGGGTTTTCAAGCTCATCTCCATTACAGTAAATGGAGAAAAACAGCTTCCAGTTATGACCATTACGCGTAGAATTTCGAAATGAAACCTGCCCAACTTTTGTAAGGAAGCTGTAAGGAATGAACCTGCCAAATTTCAGCCTTCTACCTACACGGGAAGTTGGAGAATTAGTGATGAGTCAGTCAGGCAGTCAGTCAGTGAGTGAGTCAGTGAGGGCTTTGCCGTTTATTAGTATAGATATATACATGTACATACATATATACTATATCTGTCTTTGGAAAGGAATAAATAGTAAATATTTTTTGTAAACCAACTACACTTTCTGTTAATGTTAACAATCTCTGTCCACTGACACGTTAAAGTGACTTTTTAAACAACTTTATTATCATTAAACTGCATAATATTTAAACTAATAAATAATAACAATAAAATAAATAATAGTATTATTACTGATAGTTGCACTATTACTTCAAGACTTCAAGCCCAGGTGCTTTACACAGTATTCACCAAATTAAAATAAAATAAAACAAGTGCAACTTGATGATGACATCTTTACCAACTGAACCATCATTTAGGGAAACTACATTAATAGGTACCTTGCTTCAAGCTAAGCTATACTGGGAAGAAAAAAACAAACTATATGTCGAGAACAAAGTCAACATTTCCACTTTATTCTCGCCATTTATGTTGAGATTAAAGTCAACATTTCCACTTTATTCTCATAGTTTACTTCATAATTAAAGTAGAATGTCGTAAACTAAACTTCTTCCTAAAATCAATGTTTAATCAATTACTTAATTTACCCCGTCATAAATTAATGCAGCACATTAAATGCTGTGTGTTATGTTCCACGACCCAGTGGTTAATCACTACGCTTCTTAAACTGACTTCCTCCGCACTAAGAGAAGACAGCAATCGCCATACAGTATCCATTCACTTCATGATATTCCTGTTTTCTGAAAATTTAGAATGCTAAGATAAACACTTGATAGCATTTTCATGATGAAATGCATTAAAGCAGGTGTTACACATGCACAGTAGTGAGGCGGTAGTGCTGCTCCCTCGCAGTAAGTGGTCCCCAGGTGTATGTTCAGTGTAGAGAACTTTATGGCAGGTGTGACGAGGCTCCAAAAAACTGGATTTATGAATAGCTATCGCACAGGTGTAACTTAAATATTGTGCAGATATTGGGTTTCTGATCTGCTAGTCGGAGACACAAACACAGAATTCAATGCATGTTCTTCTGAGTGGGCTATCTTTATTGCATGCATGCTGTCTCTATCTGACGTACCAAAACCCCAGTTCTTTTTCCCTTCCTTCCTTTTTCTTTCACCACATAACCAATCACCACACGATAAACGTCTTTGTGAAATTAAAACTAGTTATAAACTTAGCCCACAGAGTGTTCAGAACTTTAAAAATATTTTCGTTATACATGTTAAATTATGCCATCCATTTAGAGTTGCGCCCATCTCTGAACAAGTCGCCAGCACATTGCAGGATGAATACAAGCAAAACATACAGTAGCAGGGTCAATATAGCACAACAAAATCCCACATCCTGCATGACTTTGAAAGGACACTGAAGCACTCTGAGTAATCCCACCAGAAAAACATGCAAATGCAAGGCAGGCACGCCACCATGCCCCCATATGGTTAATGCATGCTTTAATGCATTTCACCATGAAAATTATATCAAGTATTTATCTTAGCATTCTAAATGTTCAGAGAGCAGGAAGATCATGAAGTGAATGTATTCTGTGCGGCAATCGCTGCCGGTGCCTCCTCTTAGTGCAAGAAGGAAGTCAGTTTAAGAATCGCTAAACACAAAGCATTTAATGTGCTATATAACTTATGACGGGGTTTGAGAAAATCTAGTAAATTTAAATATTCATTTTACGATGAAGTTTAGTTTACGATGGTCTACTTTAATGACAAATTATGAGAATAAAGTCAACATGTCATCACACTATTACACAGTACCCAGGTACATTACACTGTATTGAAAACAAATAAAACAAGTACAACTTGGCTTGCAGTGTTATCCAGTAGTATAGAAACAGTATTTACACATCTCCCATTCCCTACAGATTTTTCTCCAGCCATCTGGAGTTTTTTTTTTTTTTTTTTCTGTCCCCCCTGGCCATTGGACCTTACTCTTATTCGATGTTAATTAATGTTGATTTATTTTATTTTCTTATTGTGTCTTTTATTTTTCTATTTTTTATTATGTAAAGCACTTTGAGCTACTATTTTTATGAAAATGTGCTATATAAATAAATGTTGTTGTTGTTATCTGACCTTCTAAAACTTAGACTCCTTTTTTTTCGGCAAAAGTTCTTCTGTTCATCATGTTCAACTTTACTTTTAGTTCAGTTTCGAAATGCTCTCTGTCCATTTTTACCCTGCGGCATACTATGCTAACGGCCACTATTTGGTGGTGTAGCAGTGAAGAAGAGCCCTAGTGCAACAAATCTGTGTTTAGCATTGTAGCAGTGAAAAAGATCCCCACTTGAACAGTTTCCTGCTGCGCCACGTTCCGAACATCGTTTAGGCAATTTAAACCGGTGTTGCAGTATAAGAAAAATCTATATCATAAAAAAAATAAAAAACGGTTTTCGGTATGAACCGGTGTACCGCCCAGCACTAATCTAAATATATATCACGGATTTTTCAATGAGTCTTTATTTTATGGTACATGCTTCCTCAGTTGGTTTGCACAGTTGATTTCATACAAGGGATCCTATTGGCGGATGGCTGAGAAGCTACCCAATCAGAGCACGTATTACGTATTAAATAAAACTCCTCAATGATATACAGTATGCTTCCCGCGCGGTGCTTTGCATACTTAAAAGCTCTAACAGCACCTATTGTTTTTTGATTGTTTGCTTTTCTCTGTTTCTCTCACTCTCTCTGACATTCTCTGCTCCTGATGAAGGGGGTGTGAGCAGAGGGGCTGTTTGCACAGAGGCTGTTTGCCTAAAGGATACGGACACTCCTCTTAAAAAATGCTGAAAGACTACCTTCACCTTGCTCCCTTCCTTGTGGCTGCTTTATCGCGGTGCTTCACATACTTAAAAGCCCAACAGCACATATTGATTTTTGATTGTTTGCTTTTCTCTCTCTCTGTCTGTCTCTCTCTTTCTCTCTGACATTCTCTTCTCCTGACGCGCACTCCTTTGAAGAGGAAGATATGTTTGCATTCTTTTAATTTTGAGGAAGAACTGTAATCTCTGTCTTGTCATGGAGCACAGTTTAAACTTTTGACTAAAGGGTGTTATTTCACGTCTAGAGGACTCTAATAATATATATATTTATATATGTGTATGTATGTATCTATACTAATAAAAGGCAAAGCCCTCACTCACTCACTCACTGACTCATCACTAATTCTCCAACTTCCCGTGTGGGTGGAAGGCTGAAATTTGGCAGGTTCATTCCTTACAGCTTCCTTACAAAAGTTGGGCAGGTTTTATATCGAAATTCTACGCGTAATGGTCATAACTGGAAGCTGTTTTTCTCCATTTACTGTAATGGAGATGAGCTTGAACGCCATGGGGGCGGAGTTTCATGTGACATCATCACGCCTCCCACGTAATCACGCAGTACATAGAAAACCAGGAAGACCTCGAAAAAGCGCTGAAGAAAACATGCATTATATAATTGAGAAGGCAGCGAAACAATAAGAAGCGAGCGAGTGACATATACAACCATATTCATGAGTTCTGCTACTGAAACAAAGCACGATGTAAACCTACACTTTAAATTAAGTTCATAGACAGGCTGCCGCTGGCGTTTGTAATTTAGTGCCTGCCCATATAAGGCCGTCCGTCAGCGGCAATCCAATAGCAAACTGCCACGGGTAAATATTCACGGGTGAAGGACTGTGCTTATGGAGAGGAAGATGAGATGGTCAGGGTGGTGTTTGACACAAACTCAGCGAAACTGCGAGAGAAAGTTTTAAGTGCCAGGACTAAGGTAACATTAAATACAGCCATGGACATAGCACGAGATGGCACCAGCACAGCTGGGAACCTTCGATGCATGTACACCGAAGCGGCTCACGTGAACTGGCGCAGTGCACAGATAAAAGCAACAGTTCCAAAGAGCTGAACAAAAACGAATTACACAATTGAAAAGGCAGCAAAAATATGAAGCGTCTGATAAGCATATTCATAAATCCAGCTACTGCGGAAACAAAGCACACGTTGGAAAAAGTCAATGTCCCGCTAAAGGAAGACAGTGTTAAAAAACCCGTGCATGCAGTGTGTCAGGTCTCAGATAAAGAAGAAGACGAGCTGTTTATTGATGCAGTAAGAAACGAATCGATGAAAGAAACCTGTCATCTTTACAGCGATTGACAAACACGGAATGTAACTTGAACACAACACATCCTACAAATACGAACCTGATTGAAAGAAATAATGATAATCAAATCCTTGATGACAGCAACACTCAGTAACACTCACAAAACAAATACTGTATATTGACAGTCATGTTACGTTATTTTTAAAATGTTCCCTTTTCTTTTTCTAGCTTTTTAAACACACTACTTCTCCGCTGCGATACGCGGGTATATATATATATATATATATATATATATATATCCCGCTCTACATACTCGAATAATGGATACTTTATTCGCCATCAATGATTGTTTTGGTAAAGCCATACTCAGTGTATTCATTAGATGAACGGTAAAAAGTAAGAGCGAGGGAGGATGACTTATTGAGGCATGCAAGCAAAACCACAATAGCACGCTGGCTCGATGTACGAAAAAATACATCTTTTCAAGTTCTATTTACTCCATATGTGTCAAACTCAAGGCCCGCGCAACATCCGCCCGGCGTGTAATTATATCCGCCCCGAGATCATTTTATATACTGTATTATTGTTATTAATGGCCCGGGATATGAAGCACTGGTAACACAATAAACTACAGATCCCATAATGCAGGGCTTCAGCTGCCTTGCCGAACACTTACCGCGTCACCGCCGTCTCTTCAGTCGTTTCCTTACTTTGCGAAGGAAGCAGCTTTTCAGAGCTTCTGCACTGTTTTATAAACGAACGATATATAAGAAAGTCCTTTTTATTTAATCCACGGGTTCTCCGCTGTTTCATTGTTCATTTATTACGATTTTTATAGTTATTGTGTAGGTTTTATTTAATCCACGGGTTCTCTTCTGTGTTCACTGCGGTGTCTTCTTTCGTTTACGAGCTTGCCAAGGAAGCAGCTTTCTCATAGCTTCTGCACTGTTTTAAAACGAGCGACATATAAGAAAGTGCTTTTCCTTGCTTCACCAACGAAGCAACCTTTTTATTTAATTCACGGGTTCTCTTCTATTTTATTGTTCATTTGTTACGATTGTTACAGTTATTGTGTAGGTTTTATTTAATCCACGGGTTCTCTTCTGTGTGTCACTGCGGTGTCTTCTTTCGTTTACGACCTTCGCCAAGGAAGCAGAAACTTATAACAACCGAAACTTTGTAACGGCACAAGACTTCAGGTCACATCTCCTATAAAACAACCTAATTGAAGCAACTATATTTACTGGCAGTGCCTCAGTGACACAGTTTTTATTTCTCATCCCGTTATACCATCTAATCTCCCATTTTAATTCAAACGCGTTCAATTTCCAGTAAGGCTCTGCTTCGCAATGACAATTAATAAGTCTCAGGGAGAAACACTACAAAAGGTTGGCATTTATTTGAGGCGGGATTGCTTTTCACATGGCCAACTGTATGTTGCATGCTCAAGAGTGAGCTCAGCACACAGCTTAGTCATATTACAACCAGAGGGGCGAACTGACAACGTGGTATACAGAGAGATCCTTAACAATTAATTTTTGACATATTTTCGTTCAGTCTAAAAATGTTTACTTTTTTATTAATAAAAATATTCAGACAGTATTTCACCGCTGCGAAGCGCGGGTATTTTGCTAGTGTGAATATATTTGTATACATAACAGATATAGATTGTTTTCTTTTTTTTTCTTTAATATGCTTGAACATCCAGGTTCATTTTGCGACTTCTCTCATCACGCTAAGTATCATAGTTTGCTTGCGGTACTGATTTATTTGCACGAATCTGAGAGATGGGGCAGGGCTCTCCTCACTCATATGTCAGCCTCTGTTTGAGTCAGTCTACCTCTTACTACGCGTTGTAGCATACTTTGCTTCCGCTTCGCTAGAGATACTTGTTTGTTCAACAGACAATATCATCTACAGATTGTTAAGGAGTAAAGCTTGATGTTTAGGAGAGTGAGATCAGATCTACGTGTGTTTTAGAGGGTAGCTGCTGATTGCCAGAGATTTCACGGTCATGTGGTTTTTCTCCCCACATGTTGGACACTCTCCCATCAGAGCTGAACACAATTGCATACAATACCATACTATACACATTATTATGTGTACATATATGTGTGTGTGTGTGCATCCTGGTGTGGTGTTTAGATGTTTTTCCTTTGTCTGTGTGCGTTTCCTACTGGTGCTCTGGTTTTCTCCCCAAGTCAAAAACCACACTGGTTAGAGTGATTAATGATGCTAAATTGGCCATAGAGTGCATGTGTTTGTTCACTTTGTCTTCTGGCCTTGTGCCCTGTGCTTGTTGGAATAGGCTCCAGTGCTCCATGACAGTGCCCAGCATTCAGCAGGCTACGAAAATGGTATGGTCTTCTGTCTTTAAAGGTTTTCATGTTTTTGTTTTTTTTTTCTTTTCAAATTAATGCCATTACACAAATTCAAAGAATACAACATGTTATTGTCAAGAATATTTCAGTTTGTTTATGAAAGTTCATATGTGACATTCTAACAGTTAACAATTGTTTTTAACAGATCTTGGACAGAGTTTCTGATGGCATGGCATTTGGTGCCCTGCAACCTTGTGAACAGTGTCAAGGTCAACTGGTCTTTAAAAGTGATGGGTATTATTGTTCTGGAAACATAACTGCATGGACAAAATGTGTTTTTAAAACACAGATTCCTAATCGCAAAGAATGGATTATTCCCAAGGTTTGTTTTTTGTCTTAAATATTAAATACACTGTATTTTGCCCTTTAAAATATTCAGGAAATCCTGTAAGTTTCAACCCCAAGAATTTTATGCAGAAGGTCTCGTGTGTATGTGTAATTGTAGTATTTTGCTGTTTAATCTTGTTTGGTGTGCCTAGTTATCCTGTATAATATTTCCTCTCAAATTTATTCCTCTCAAATGTGTTAGATAATGTTGTTCTGCCCAGTGCTTTGTACAATTGACCCCAGCATCCATGCTCATGATATGAGGGTTTGAAATTTATATATATATATATATATATATATATATATATATATATATATATATATATATATATATATATATATATATATATATATATATATATATATATATATATATATATGTGGGCAGTATGGCCTAAAATTTATCACAATATAATGATAAATTATCATGGTTTTGGTATCAATTACATTATATTCTCTGTGAATATCCTTTTAAGAATGAATCCAGTGTTTGTGGTTCTTTTGGACTAATTTCATAGGTTAATAGTGGATAGTTGATGTTTCTTTTCATAAAAACTATTTAAAAAAAAAAAAAAAACTGAAGTCTAAAATTTCTGTGAGTTGCAACATAATGAAATAACTGAGCAAAAGATAAAATATATTGCATATGCCTTTTATAACTCAAAATCTTGGAAAATGTGTACAGTGTTGACTATGCCATATACAAGATTGACAATAAGAAGTCTTAAACAGCTATTCTTCCAACTTCCCACTCTGATTTCCAATTGAACAAAAACAAGCAAGTCTAACTAGACTTTAATATTGGCTTTTAAAACATATTTATATACTTAAGGGAAAATTATATAACTTTCAATTATCAATATCTTGTTTCTACAGAAATTAATGTTGGTGGATTATTTTATTTTTTTTATTTTTTTTTAAGATTTTCTTGTGAAGAAATTTTATTTGTACCCAGCAAAACCTCTTTCTTTCCATTACTTTCTAACCTTGCAGATGTATTGCATTTCAATATACAGTGGAACCTCGGTTCACAACCATAATTCATTCCAAAACTCTGATTGTAAACTGATTTGGTTGTGAACCGAAGTAATTTCCCCCATAGGATTGTATGTAAATACAATTAATCCGTTCCAGACCGTACAAACTGTATGTAAATATATATTTTTTAAAGATTTTTAAGCACAAATATAGTTAATTATACCATAGAATGCACAGCGTAATAGTAAACTAAATGTAAAAACATTGAATAACACTGAGAAAACCTTGAACAACAGAGAAAACTAACAATGTAAGAGTTTGCACTATAGTGCTACGAAACGCTCGCTATAAAACCACTTTTTTTAATGAGTTTTAAGCAGGGGAAAAAAATTTTTTAAAAATCCGTAATTTAATAAATCACCAAGAAAAGTAACATTGCAACAATGCACACTACGAACCAATCGCTGTAAACAGAAGTGAAGTGGAGGTTAAAATCCAATAGAAAAAAGTCTTCATTAAATACGAGGTTAAAACAATGTTCGGATCTGTCTCTTTAAAATCGAGCCTGGTGCATTCTTTAACTGCCTTTTCGGCCTTATGCGTCCAGCTCTCTCTCTCTCGTCTGTGTGTGTCTCGCGCACGTCTGTGTCTGTCTGTCTGTGTGTGTGTCTGTCTGTGTGTGGATGTCTTGTCTGTCTGTCTGTGTCTCTCTCTCTCGCGTGTGTGTCTCTCTCTCTCTCTCTCTGCACAAGGAATGCACAGGGAGAGACTGAACACGTGCGGAAATAATCGGCGCTTACAAACTGAAAGGGAAACTGGCTTGTTCGTATACTGAGTCTGTGGTCGTGAACAGATGCAAAAGTTTGGCAAACTTTTTGTACGTGTTCCGAGATGTTCGTGAACCGAGGTTCCACTGTATATGGATCAAAGGATGTAAAAATAAACCTTAGTTGTTGCTTACTTCTAACTTTTTTTTTATACTTAAAGCTTTCTCCAATTTTTGCAAAAGCTCTGTGGTGCAGCCTTTCCCTTGGTAATTAATGTAAGCATAAGCTTACGTTGCTTAATGGTTAATTAATGGTTAACCTTATTATTAACATACACTGTGGAAAGTGTCTGCATGCATGTATTGAATCAAACCACAAATGTATTTTCTTCTGGTAGTATAAGATAACTATTACTGGATTTGTATTATTTTTGGGTGCTCACATGTGTTTAAAGTTTATAAAATGAGCATTTGGTAGAAAGCACATTAAAAAAATAATAACCACTCGTGAGTTTAAACAGACACCTTCAAAAATCAATATTTTTAAGCTTTGATGAGAAAAAAATGTAGTTGTTGTGACATCATGTCATACAGCATACCAAATAAAGTGTAACAACCCGAGGTGCACCACAGAAGTACTGACACACAGACACCGGCAGCTGTTTATAATCTTTGAAAGACCTTTGTCCCTTTAACAGAGGACCTGATCAGCTCCATCTGGTTAGCCTTCGAGAATACTGCCTTTTCCTTTTTCTCAATCCTCACAAGCCTTATCTTTCCCCCCTATGCTGGGTCTGAGTCAGACTGTCCACCCTTCTGCACTGTTCATTGCACCTTCTTTTAAGCTCCTTCAGTGCACATAGCTCCACCATCCTTCTTTCTCTTCAGAGTTTCACCTTCCCCTGAGGAGTTTCACCTGCCTGTTCTCTCATAGGTTGAGTTGCTACAGTAGCAATGTAAAAGACTAATTTTAACATTAATAAAACAAAGGTAGTTGGAACCCAACTGCCATCCAATTCCGCTGTCTACAATTATTATTATTTCATGCATTTTCTGCAATACATGTGTGTTTATATAAATTTAATCTTTGACAGAAGCACACTCTCAGTTTGAAGACACATGTGTATGCTATATCTGTATGCTGCTTAATTGCATGTGATAATGTTAATTTAATTTATTGCAAGTTAAAGCTGAGTGGATATTCTCCACAGTTGTAAATATAATGTGCTATGTGAGGATGACAAGTGACACAGGCGGTTTTCTGATGTGTTCAACTGTTCTAAAAAATAGTATGCAAGAATTTCTGCTGATTAACAAATTTCTACCTTTGTACCACTCACCTGTAATGATTTGGATGGATATCGTATTCCAAAAACCTTAATTCTATATAAGTCTTTTGTTTGATAATGCACAGAAATAAACTTCATTCTGTGACTTGTATAATGGCCATTTTCTGCAGCTCCATTATTGAAAATGTTTTTATATTCTCCATCCTGCATGGGCAAACTCTCTGTAGGAGGAAAGAAGCAGTTATTGAAAGTGGTGTATATTGCTTCTAATGTTGTTGGGTGCCACCTAGACTTAAATGTAAACACATTAAGATTTCATCAGACTTCTCAAACAAAGTCATTCTACTGTTGTTTCTGCTTTCATAGTAATTTTCTTTTAATTAAAATTTTTCACAACTGATATTGTTGCAGTGATAAACTATGGCAGCTAAGTAAAAAATTAAAATTGATAATGACAAGCACAAAATAAACTTGTGCAATAAACGTTGTATTATGTTAGAAAAGCATGGTATGTTAAAAGAAGTCACATTTATGCAAGAGCATAGTAAAAGGTTTTTTTCTTCTGACATATAAAGTGTATTCATATAGAGCTGACATCATCCCTGTTGGTCGAATGTAGCAAGTTCTTCTGCATTTTGTCTTTGTGAGAAGCTCAATTAATATATAGCATTTGCTCTCAGAACATCATTTTTGGTTACTGCAAATATGTCAGGTAGATATTTTTCAGTTTTTTTCCATTAATTATTATTTTTTGAACTACCTGTAAAAGTAAATTTAAGTAAATAATTTTCACTGTAACAAAAGATATAAAACATTACTACTTAATTCTGATAAATTAAGTGTAAGTTGGCAAATATTGATACTAGGAGGTAGGAGTAAAGAACACACATTTAAAAAGGACATTTAAATAGTCATAGTATTTATAGTTATGTTGTGCTGAGAAAAGGAGGGGGTGAAGAAATACAAATATTTTCAAATGCATCGGAAATTATTTAATAGTAAGAGCACCTTCAATGGTTATTACAGGGGCTTAGAGAGGGCCACCTTAAACAATCAGTAAAGGCAATTGGAGAGGGCCAGTAATTTTTAACAGGTACTGTAGTTTGTTAAATTCATAAATAAATTATATTCAATTTTTAAAGGGCTTAATTGTCATCTAAACAGATATTAATCGTGAGGCCATTACAGTGCAATCTCTGTATGAAAATAGACTATTTGGACGCTTACTTTGACGATACATGCTTCCAGGAATCTTACATATGCATCTGGAACTCAGTCAGTGAACTCTAGCAGGATGCGTTTGGCATGATTTGTAGTAAAGAACTGGCAAATCTTGCCCAGATGTCCTTTAGGGAAATGATGTGCATCTCCAAAGTGGTGCAGGAGATCCAGATCAGAAAGGTGAAAATAAGTGGTCACCTCATAACCTCTCCCCTGAAAGAGAGAGCCAGTGAGAGTATGGCACTCAGTCATTAGGGGGATTGAGAAGCAGATTTGCTCCAATGACCAAGAATCTTGTACAGTATTTTGTCTTCTGAGTGGAAATGTATAGAACACACCTGGAAGGATGGATAGGCTCTTCCAAAGCAGAGAAAAGGCTGTTAGTTTTGCAATCCATACTTAAAGTGTTAGATGCCAAGCTGAGGAGCAGAACTAACAAGATACCTTTCTGTGAAGTTCTGTCTGTGCCAGGTGTGATTGAGAAGAGAGAAGGTTTAACACGTGGCTCAAATATTGGTGTAGGATTGAGGGGCATGTTTGTTTTTAATTTGTTTTGGGACTCCTCCTAAAACAGATGGGACCTATTCCACCATGATAGGTTACATTTAAACAGAAGGGTACCAATGTGTTGGGGAGGCATAGGTTAGGGAGTTTAGGCCACTTTATATTACAAAAAAGTAATAGCAGCACTAGAGACTATCCAGAGAAAAACTGCTAGGCTGATTCTGTGACAATGAGCTGTGAGGATAGATTGAAGGTGCTAAACCTTTTAATTTTAAGCAAACAGAGATTAAGATGCGGGGATAAGACTGAAGCGTTTACATTATGAGAAGAAGAAATAGAGTAGATCCCAGTTGTTATTTCAAAATAAAGTATGCAACCTGAACACTTTGACACAGTTGGAAATGTAAGGACAGATTTTGCACATACATTAGAAATTTTTCCTCAAACAAAGAACCAGAGACACCACAGATAGTGTTGTGGAGAGTAGGACTTCAGGGACCTTCAAAACTTGCCTTGATGATATTCTGGGCAATTTAGATAAATAGGATGGTTTGGCCTGTTGTGCTAAATGGCTTGTTCTCATTACTGTACGGTTTTTGTAATAAAAAAAAAAAAAGTACAATTTAGATTGTACTAATGAATAAACTTTTAGTGTACATTATGTTTGGTTCTGGCTAGCTATTATTGGTTTATGTGTATTGTTAATTTGTATTTTTGCTGCCATACTGAAACAGGAATTCCATGAAGTTGTCTTTTTAAAGAAGTTTAAATTTAAACCTCAAGACAGATTGTTCGCCCCTGTACCTCCACAGTGTCATCCTAAAACAACTGAATCTAATGCTTCCAGTATAAAAGAGGAAACTGTTCCAAGTGGTAAGTGGTATTTGTTATATAAACTGTATGCTTACTTAGTTATACTACATTTAGATTTCTTTCAGCATATACATATAATACAATTTGGCCCATAATATGTTGTACAGCTAAAACCACTCAAATATTCATTATATTTTGATGAATAACAAAATGTAGCTGTTTAGTTTTTTAACTTTATTACAATGATTTCTTCTAACTAATAGATGGAGCCTAAAGCTATGCAATGGGGAACATTTGCCCTCATGCAAATAATGTTTTTTGATCATAGTTGTCTGACACAATATAGTTGCAATATAGCCCTTATAGTCAGTATTAACAAGTTGTAGCATAATCTGTGAAATCGCACACTGTAGAGAAATGTAGTTTTTCTGTCTTAAGCGAATAATAAGATACAGTATGTCTCTTATTTTTGCCATAGTGCTAAATCCCTTTGCATTATATTCACATTATTGACAACAAAGCTTATGAGTGTAAGGCTTGTAATTTTCAGCCATCACACCCTGTAATTATAGACGTTTGCAGTAAGTCAACACTGTCATACGTTTTTGTCAGTAACTGTTACGTAGTTCGTTATACTATAAGAATGCTATTTAAAGGCCACCAAAGAAAGCAGTTCTTAATGGCAAATCCAGGCCCCCACAGCTTCTGTCTTGTGGCACCTTCCAAGATTCTGTACTTTTCCAACAATTTTTATCATCTACGTACACCTATCTAATTACTATTATAAATACATCCGTGTCTGCATGAAAATCATTCCTGAATGTGTGTCCTCCATGGAAAAGGCAATAGTGAAGCTTGAGAGACTCGGACTGTGTTAGAAGTGTACAAATTTCCTCGATCAATTCGTTTAGAAACTTCCTAACATAGCTCATCAGTACTCAAATCTTTCTCATCAGCTCTAACTCACTTAAATATTTTAGACTGAAAGCTGACTGTGATATTAGTAAGAGAAGCTATATATATAGAAAGATACGCAACTCAAAAATATTTTTCGTTCCATGGGACTTTTTTTTTTCTTTTAAAAATGTGAAGCTTGCATTTTATATTGAATCAATTATATGCTAAATAATTGTTTGAAACAGGTTATCAGGACTACAAACATTTAATTGATTGACCAATGTATGACTATTGGATTAGAGCTATAATAAGGGATAAATTGTAACTGTGCAGTCTAATGGCCTATGTTCGTCCATGTACACTGCTAGAAAAAAATATGAGATGATTCTGAACAACTGTTTTTCTTTAAAAGCTTTTCTGGGCAGTGTTTTATTTAGTCAGATAAGTACAGACTGCTGAAGCATTCATTTACTTTCTGACAAACTTAATTTGTGTAGGATTAGATTAGATAAACTTTATTAAACTCATGTGGAAATTCAGACGCAAATAAAAATTAAATTAACTAGTATATTAGGTGGAAGCATTGAATTGGCTGATAGCAGTGAGCAGAAAAGACCCCCAGAAGTGCTTCATAGCACACCATGGTGAAATGAGCCTGTGGCTAAATGTCCTCCAAGAGAGTGCCTCATGGAGAAGATTTTTCATGATAGCATCCAATTTTGCCATCATCCTCTTTTTCATTAAGTAAAACAAAAATAAAAATGACCAAATGTCTGTAAACTAGAACTAAATGAAAATGAGAAAATATAAACAAACCTTAAAAAAAAGTTTGTAATTTTAATGTTTGTTTTCACCAAACTTGTCTTTGTGCCTAATATACATGTGAGTATGCAGTTGCTAGTATATTTATCAAATGTTGTTTAAGACCATGCAGTCATACTGAAAATTTGGTTAGGAACAAGCATTAATTTTCATATCTGAATCTGTGGATTTAATTGGTCATGTCATCCATCAGTCAGTTTTCCCATCTATAATTGAGAGTGAATACTAAAGCTTAATCACTTGTCAATGACTGGATTTTATTGGCCACAGATGGGCCGTTGTCAGCAAATTCAGTCGATAAATTTGAATGAAAAGATTCTTAAATTAAAATAGGCCTCACCTTACTTTGTAAGCTACAGCTAAATAGGAAATTAGAGCAATGGAGGATTTGTCAAGATCAAATCGCCACTCCCTGCTTTAAATTCAGTCAGTATTTAGACTGGAGTAAAATATTTTAATTCTGAAGTATGTCATCCTGTTCACAGTTTATTTAAACAAGAGTTATGTACCAAATCTGCTGTATTGAAATAAACAGTGGTGTTGCATATGTGTGCTGGGAATTGTCTTTGTCTAAAATTGCAGTGCTTAACTTAGGGCTCATCAGTGGTAAAATACTAAAACTGTCTGATTCATTGCAGACTGCATTCTTAATATATCATAATAAAATGAAAACTGAAAAAGACTTGAAAGAGTTTGCACCTCTGAAGAGATGACTCGGTCTTGCCCCTTTTACTTTGCAGTGCCGGAAGTCAGGCTGGGATTGTTAGATCTGAAATGAACAGTATATGAATACCTATTAAATTGATGATGTCGTCCAGCACTTGACTGTAAAACTGATAACAAAATCCACTCTTATTCATTGTTCCTTATAACTGGTGCGATTGTAACTTCTATTTTTGTATCTCTACATGTACAGTAATTTTACAAAAATTGTGATATCTGTTCATGGCTTTTTTTCCTGCTTTAATGCACTTGTAAAACTGTGTTTGTGTGGACATTTTTGGTGGGACAAAAACTAAGAATATTAATTGCTGAAAAAATAAAAGTAAAAACAAAAAAGAATGAAAACTGAAATTACGAAATGGCAGAAAACTAAATAAATGTAAAACTTTAAATTTTAAAACTAGAAAAACATTGGAACACACAACTCCTTGGCCCACTTTTAAAAAATGGGGACCACCATTACAGTCTGACCCTATTGGGACAGTCCGTTCCAGACTATACTGAAGGTGCTTGTTAGCTAAAATGCCCTTAAAATATCCAGTGCTTTTAGCATTTCTAGTAAGGCTTCATTCACTGCTGTGCCCTTGCCACTATTGAACTTTTAAATCTCTGCAGCAGTTTAAGCCACGTACTACCAATGTGCCCCTCTGAGGATGTATCTATCAGATTTGGAATTTTCTTCAAGTACTCCTTTCACCTCCCAGTTATATCCCCAGATGAGTTCAACATTTCCTAACCTTTTCTTGAGAACAGCTTAGGTAACATATTTCCTACATTTAAGAAGTTGTCAAGTAGTTTTCCAGGACCTCTTCAATGTCAGTTTTCATGACCTTAAATGGTGATTAACAGACACAAAAGCATCTTCACTTAAGCTTTTTTCACCCTGAGATTCGATAGATTTTTTTTTTTAAATTCAAGGTGACATTTATGTTTTAAAATGTTAAATAGCTGAGGCGTCTTGTTTTTGTTATTTTAATGTTTTCAGGTAGTATTTTAGCCAGATGATAAAGAGATTAAATACTTTAGTTTGAATTAGATATTGGGTTTAAAATGTTTTAATATCTTTTTTTTTTTTTTTATATATATAGACAAACCTCTAACTAATATGATGGTCATTTGTATTGGCAAACTGGTGAAGAACAAAGAAGAGATTAAAGCTGTAATTGAGGAGCTTGGAGGAAAGTTAACTGGCTCAGCCAACAAAGCCACAATCTGTATTAGTACAAAGAGTAAGCAGAAAATTGTGTGTGAAATTAAACAGTGTTAATTTATCTACATTTTTTAGTTTATTATTCTTTGAAAGTTTTCATTGTAACAAAGCACTTTACGAAGAGGTTTATGCTACATGCCATCATTCTACCATAAGACTGCAGTACATGGCATGATACATATTGTGAAGCCACCCTGTACACAGACAAGCAGGACACCAATTTGCCACACACAACAGGATACCAGGTGCCCAACGAGCTTCTTCCGGCCACACTTCCTGGTGTAGTGGAAGTATGGCCAAATAAAGCCCTGGAAATGTCCATGCACCCCCCTAACCTTGTTGGAAACAAAAGGAGCTGCACTCTGTCTGTCCAGGGGAGAAACTGTCTTTAAAATACTCTGACCCCAGGTCCTTCCACACTCTGGGCGACCTGGCCGGATAAGAGTTCCGGCTGCCCGCCACAATACGTATAAATACATTTTGAGCCCTAAGTAGTTATTTTGTGTAAGTTCTCAGCTTGTACTTGTATGTTTATTTTGAAACATCTTTTTAAGTCATTTTGATTATTACAAATATAACAAAAGTGTGAAATTCTTCTGTATAGTATCATGCAGACTTGTCTAACAAAAGAACTGTTGCATATCTCAAAAGAGATGTAAGAGATTCACAGTTAAGGCAAAGGATTGCTTCAATCTACAACCCCAAATCAGAAAATGTTGGGATGTTATGGAAAATGCAAATATTTAAAAAAGCAGTGATTCTTAAATTAACTTTGACTTTTATTTTTGTTAACTTTTGACTTTCATTGCAAACGGTATGAACCCAAGAACCCACTTAAAACTTTACTGTGCAAAAAAGAAGGCTTATGTTAACTATGTCCAGAAGTGTGATTAACTTCTCTGGGCTAGGAAGCATCGAGGATGGACCATCACACAGTGGAAACCTGTATTGTGGTCAGATGAATCAGTATTCCAGATATTTTTTGGAAAAAATGGAAATGTTATCCAGACCAAAGACAAAAAGGACCATCCAGAAGTTAATATTAACAAGTCCAAAACCCAGGGTCTGTCATTGTATGGACTTGTGTCAGTGCCCTTGGAAAAGGTAAGTTATAATTCTGTGATGGCAGCATTAATGCAGAAAAGTACATATAACACATGCTGCCTTCAAGATGATATCTTTTCCAGGCACATCCATGTATTTTTCAGCAAGACAATGCAAACCCACATTCTGCACAAATTACAAAGGTATGGCTGTAGAAGATGAGGGTACAGGTACCGGACTGGCCTGCCTGCAGTCCTGACCTGTTCCCAATAGAGAATGTGGAGAATTTTGAAATGAAAACTACAATGACGACCCCATGTTGTTGCACTCCTTAAAACTTGTTTGCAGGAAGCATGGAACAAAACATCTGAAACACTTCATCACTTGGTTTCCTTAGTGCCATTTTTTTATGTGTTGTGAGAAGGAATGGTGACTTTGCAAAGTGATGAATGCTTTACTGTCCAAACTTTTTTTGGAATGTGTTGCAGGACTGACATGCAGGAATAAATGTATATTAACAAAAGAAATGAATTTGACCAGACAGAACATTAAATATGTTGGGGTCATACTGTCTTCAATGAAATAAAAGTCAAAAGTCAGTCAGTCATTGTCCAACCCGCTAAATCCTAACACAGGGTCATGGGGGTCCGCTAGAGCCAATCCCAGACAACACAGGGCGCAAGGCAGGAACAAATCCCAGGCAGGGCACCAGCCCACCGCAGAAAGTTAAAAGTAAATTTAAGAATTACTGCATTTTTTTACTTACGTTTACATTAGAGCATTGCCAAACACTGTATGAAATAACATATCCCCTTGTATCTGCTTATTTTATGCTGAGATGAGTTTAAAAATATAACATGTTTGATTTTAACAGAGGAAGTACAGAAGTTGTCCAAGAAGATGGAAGAAGTAAAGGCAGCCAATGTTCGTGTGGTTGTTGAGGAGTTTTTGTCTGAAGTAAAAACTTCTGGCAAGGCAGTTCAAGAGCTACTTTCTCTTCATGCCATCTCGCCCTGGGGAGCTGAAGTCAAACAGGAAACTCCTGTGATAGTAACAAAATCCACTGGTACACCGACAGGAAAGAGCTCTGGGAAAATAAAGGAGGAAGAAGGTTGTAAATAAATTAAATTAATGAATGTCATTTCTTTTTGTCTTTGTCTTCAGTTTAACCCCATCCTAGAGTTTTGGAGCATTGGGTGTGAAAATACTATGGAAGGAAAGAGTGCCAAGGCATATATTTTAGAAATAACTCTGTATTGTCTTTATATACCCCATCATTTACAGAGAAAGCATACAAGAAAGAAAGTGTTGCATACTGTATGATCATGCTGGTTATAAGTGCTCATTTGTGTTAAATTCAGACACACACACACACATATATATGTATATTTATTTATATATAATTTTATTTATATATAAAAGTGTGTATGTATAGCTGTTAAAGTAAATTGATTACAAATTCTAACCATAAATTAAAAAAAGTTGGTGAATCAATAATGTTAATAGACGAAGATGCTGTCCTATGATAAAACAGCTGATTTGATTTTTAAGTTCTTAGCAATGCTAAAAGTGTCCTGTGTTCACATCAAGATATAACTTTCATGATCTTGCAGTACTCATTGACTTTGTTGTGTAAATAGTGGATACAGCTACAGTTGAATGCAGATAATCTGAGATGATTAAATAATTTTAGTCAGAGTCAAGAAACTACATGTTGCAAAATATAATATGTATAAACTGAAAAACAACTTAACTTGCTTTTACTGGAACCAAGATTTCTAAAGCAAGTAGTCATAATAATCAAAAATTTGTCCTAGCTTGTTACTAAAACAAAAGAGATACTAAATTTGGTTAACATTTTTTTTTCTTACAGGCTCTAGCAAATCAAAAAAAATGAAACTAACTTTAAAGGGAGGAGCTGCAGTGGATCCTGACTCTGGTATAAACTCAATAATTATGAATGGATGTGTTGTGTAAATTGAAAAGGTGAAATGTTATTTATGAATTAATAAACCAGATGTGCATTCTACAGTATCAGTTTCTGACATCTCACAACAGGCTGAAAATATCTACAAAATCTGTTTTACTTTTTTTTTAGTGTTCTGCATTTATTACAAGTTTTTGAGAAGAAAAAACAAAGCTTAATGGTTGCTGTCTTAGCTTATGCTTATTCACTTATTTGAGTATCAAAACCACCTGTTTCTTAAGTGTATTAAATAGCAGAATTATGTTTTTATGCTTTTATGTTTGTTTTGTGCTAGAAAATTTAGATTTTTTTTCCCCGCTACTGTACAACATTGTAATTTGTTTAAATGTCAGTTTTCTTTTAAATCCACCCACTTTTCTTTTTAGGACTAGAGAAGTGTGCTCATGTTCTTGATCAAAATGGAAAAATTTTTAGTGCCACTTTAGGACTAGTGGATATAAGCAGAGGAACTAATTCTTACTACAAACTTCAACTCCTAGAAGATGATAGTAAAAAGAGGTAAGTATGTTTTTCCTTTGTTTTTTTACACAGATTTTTTAATAGCTATATCTTTTTATGTTGTCTGTGTTAATTCACAAACTTACTCTTTGCAGTACATGCTTATACTTTAATTACTGCATAATAAAATGTTAATTCAAAATTCTGACTTTACATGGATATGGTCCTAGAACTGATGTCTGCTTATTCAATACTGTATGTGACTAAAAAGACCACATTCATAGTTACATTGCCTAGATCTCTATATACTTGCAATGCAGTTTTGAAGGAAACCAGTACTTTCATTGCTGAGGGTTTACAGGGTTTACTTCTCCATTTATTCTACTCAATCTAGGTAATAGATAGATAGTGAAAGTATTATATTACATACATGAACATTTATCAATCTAAAAGATAGTATTTGTAAGTATAATGTACTTTTCTACTATTTATGAATAAATAATTATTGTTTAAATATTGTTAAAAATTAGCTTTATTTGATTGTTTTTTAACACTATAATTACCAGAGCCTGTGAAAAAACTCGTAGATCCAGCCCACCTTAAATCCGTTTGCACCTCTCCGCCAGCGTCTTTTGTCCTCTAAATGTGCCAATAAAGACAAGCTGCAAGCAGCCAGCTATTTCATCTCCCCACCGACTTAGAGCATGCACAAGCTTCTCCCAGCTCATGTCTGGGAGCGAAGTGGAGTTTTAGAGTGGAAATAATAGATCGTTATTTGGAACACACGCATTTCATGTATGTTCTGTTTCTACAGTAATCTGTGTAAACACATTTTTAAAACAGAAATGTTTTCCATATTTTAGTAGTAAATGACAAAATGTAGGCATAAACTATGTAATGTATGAAGCTTGAAGTCCAAAGATCAAATAAACACTTTCACAAAAGGTTCAAGGAAAAGACAACAGCTTCCGTGGCATAGCGGTAAGAAAAAAATGCTTGGCATTACACGTGTATTACACGAGCAGTCCCGTGTCGGTAAATAATATTAGATCTGCCTTTTATGTAAGTAACATATAAATGTTAATGTTTTGGGCACATGCATCGTCCTTTGTTACCTATTTACCTTTATTTACTTACTTCCTACAACGTAAAGTCACGAGTGCAGAGCTTCCCATATACATATACAAAGTACAGCAATGGCAAAAGTGCATTCTTGATCCGATGTAGAATCATCATCATGATTTCAGTTTACCTCTGTTATAGCGTGTCTGTGTTAAAACAGCAGTGTCAAATGCGTTTTGGGGTCGTGAACGTGGTGAGAGAATAAAAATAAAATAAAGCTAATCTTTACAAGTATCAACAATTACACCAGCTGTTACAGACTGGAATCAAATTTATGTTTTTATTCTATAATAGTAAGAATAAGAGCAGTTTACTTCTCAAAACAGAGTCTTATGGGATCGAACTTGTGACCTTTTGATTCTCAGTCAGCAGGTGATACCGTTGCGCCATGGAGGCAGTCTTAGTAAATGCATGTCAATGTCGCATGCTAACGTGGCTTTATTTTCTGCAGTTATATTTTTGAATAAAAGCACACTTGTTCTGCTATATTTGTACCTTTTGTAAAAGTGTTTCTTTCATATTTGGACTTCAGGCTTCACACATTATACACTTCATGTCTAAATTTTGTCAATTATTACTAAAACATGAAAAACGTTTCTGTTTTAACGATGTGTTTACTGTGCATAGATCGTTGTAGACACGGAACACACATGAAATGCAAGTGTTCCAAATAACGATATAGTATTTATTAAAGGTGTCATTTTGCTTGACTTCTCACTCTATACAACTCTAAGCAACTGACACGCAGGTAAAGAGACTTGAGCTGAGAAAACTGTGCGGGGTGGAGGGATGTGATAGCAGGCTGCTTGCTGTTTGGTGCTTATCCACACATTTACAGTACAAAGGACGATGACGGAGAGGTGAGAAGCGATTTAAGGTGGGATGGATTTTTGAGTTTTTTCGTAGGCTTTGGTAATTCTAGTGTTAAGCCCATTAGTTGTCACTGAGAAAAAGAAAACAAAGTTCTATGTAGATTCCCTCTTGTCTTGGTTATCTTCCCATAGGTTGATTTGTTGATGATTTAGGCACAATGCTACATATATCTGGTATTGGGTCTGTCATTTGTGATCCACATTCTATAATTTCCATTCCATAGCCAGGCAAGATAGCTTGTTTGAGATGGCAGCAACTCCAAGTTTGTGTAGTTAAAGGGAATGAAAGATTGTGGCAATCTTACTAACACAGTTATTCACAATGATTGCTTCTGTTACTGAAAGGTAATCTTAATAATCGGTCTGGTAAGTACAATTGTGCTGAAGTATACTGTAGTTTTCAGTCTTGATTTAAACAGCAAGACCATTAGGAAATCATTTAAATTAGCAGGTGTATTGTTCTATGAAGCTTGGCTCCCTACAGTAAAATATTTTTACTTCAGGAATTTTTAAAAGGTCTGTATCCTGTGACTGCAGAACACAGAATGTTGAGCATTCGTAACTTCAGTAAGTCAGGGTTAAGCCACTGATAGCTTTGTGTCAAATGAAAGGTTTACATATTGGTTGTTAGATTAACTGGAATCAAGTATAGCAATTTATAGAGAGATTAAAAATAAAAGAGTAACTAGGCTGATTCCAGGCATAAATGGGATGAGTTATGAGGAAAGATTAAAAAAGCTGATCCTTTTTAGTTTAAGCAAAATGATTTTAAGAGGAGACATGATTGACGTGGTTAAAATTATGAGGGGAATTAGAACAGTGGATTGAGACTCTTACTTTAAAATGAGCTCATCAAGAACACTGGTACATAGTTGGAAACCAGTTAAAGGTAAATTTTACACAAAAATTTGGAAGTTTTTATTTTTATAGAGAACCATAGAATACCTTATCAGTAGGACTTTCAGAACTGGAATTCGGGTTTGGTCTCGTCCGTTGCGAGAGATGGTTGTCTGAAGTGGAACTCCGCTAGCAGCAGTGTTATTTTTCATATTATCTGCTTATTATCCTGAGAGATCCTGTATTTATCCAACCCGAGGGACACTGCTACAGTATATGTAAGCATATATAAACATGGCCAACAAGAAAGGGGGTCTGAAAGAACCAAAAACACAAGCTGCACCCAAGCTTAGATCAGCAAGCCCTAGTTCAAGATACGGCCTCTCGGAAACTGAACTGGATCAGATGGGCGAAAGCCCAGACTACTCGGGACCATGGTCCGCTACATCGTCGCCGGCTGAGAGCGAAATGGGGAGCGAATGTAGGAGCGTGAGTGAAGCAGGTCTCGATAGCTCGCTGTTTGGAGAAGATCACCTGAAACTGGAAAAGGCCTTGCAGTCCGCGGTTTCAATCACTCCACGCGAGCCGGGAACATCGGGGACACCGGCTATAATAGAGCCTGCCGCCTCACCTACGGTGCAAGAAAGCAGAATAGATGTCTGAACTGAAGGTGATGTTCGCTGAGCTCATGCAAGATATAAAGAAAAACGAGAAGGAAAATGAAAAGGCAAGGAAAAAGGCACATGAGAAGCTTCGACAGGAGCTCCAACAGGCAAATGCGAAACTACGACAGGAGCTGCAACAGGACATAAAGAAAAGCGAGAAGGCAAATGAGAAACTGCGACAGGACCTGCAGCAGGATAATAAAGTCTTTAAAGATATGCTGGGTAAAATTGAAGAGCACATTCAGGAAACCTCGGTTAAACTGAGCACGCTTGCTGATCAACTGGAGGATGTCAAGGAGACATTCACGACTTGGATTGAAACAGCCGAAAATTTAGCTGCCCGTGCCAAAGAAAAAGCGGCAATTGTCAGCTCCGAATGCAAAAAACTTGGAGACAGACTGGCTGCTTTGGAAGATGGAAGCAGAAGGAATAATATGAGAATTGAAGGTCTGCCTGAGAATCGCTAAAGTCCAAACCCTGTGAAATTTGCAGCTGAACTTTTTTCTAAAATAATTGGAGAGGACTTTAACACTAGAATTACCAGAGCCTACGAAAAAACTTGTAAATCCGTCCCACCTTAAATTGCTTCTTAAATCCCTTCACACCTCTCTGCCAGTGTCCTTTGTCCTTTAAATGTGCTAATAAAGAGAAGCTAGAAGCAGCCGGCTATTCCATCCCCCACAAATTTAGAAAGTGCACAAACTTCTCCCAGCTCATGCCTTGATTGAGTATCTGGGAGTGAAGTGGAGTTTTAGAGTGGAAATAATAGATTGTTGTTTGGAACACACGCATTTCATGTCTATTCCGTTTCTACAGTAATGTGTGTAAACACATAAACATAAAGACGCGCTATAGCTCTGCAGTGTACTTGTGACTGCATTCTCGTACCAATGTTTGAGAAATGAAGTGTCTGCGTGCACTTTTCGTGGCATTACACGTGTATTTTTTGAGCATGCCCAAACACAGCAACATATGTTGGTGTAAAAGTATAACAAAACAAGTGCACTTTTATTCAAGACTACCTGTATAACCGAAGAAAAAAAAAGCAAGCTACGACAGCTTGCATGGTGCAATGCTAAGAAGTGCTGATTTTCATTCCGTGCTATATAAAATCATCACATTCAAATATTAACAGTTCCCACACACCCAAGGACCGTCCTTCCTACATTTACGACACGTGTACTTTTTGCAGTGTACACACCTCTCTGTGCTATGGTTACTATTACACTGAATGAGCACCTGACACTGTACTTTCTTCCCTGGGGGTGCTGCATCATCTTTTCTTTTTCCATCACCTTTTCCTGTAAGAAGCGACGGCGAAGTTCCTCTGCAAGGTAAGCCATGAACACTCTTCTTTTCTCAGTGGACCCCGTGCATGCCTTGCACAGTACGTGTGCGTTCATCGATGCTAGGTCAAGGATGTTGTAGAACACAGCAACCGGCCACCTGTGTGTTCCTGTTCGCACTGAATAAGCACGCGCCTTCTGGTCCATGATGTCAACGCCACACTGGGGAAAAAGGAAAGACTATGTGACATTTTGAAGAAATCATTTTATCACCAGAATAGCACCAGAAAACATCGTGTCACTAATATTTTTTTAATTAGCATACCTTCATGTGGTTGTACTCCGTGACCGTGTTTGGTTTTTTTTTTTTCAATCTTGCCCAATCTCAACATCATGGTGCATTGTGCTCAGAATGCAGACAGACTTCTTCTTTTTGGGCACATACACTGTCAGCATGGCACTGGGAGATCTAAACACCAGTGTGGAGAATTGTTCGTGTACTGAACTGACATTCTCGATCGGGGAAAAAAAAAACTTGATGATATTTCTTTCACTATCTTCAAATTAGGAACTTTTTAAACATAACCTTCCCGATTTTCCTCATCTTGAACCCTCATCCATGCTGGAAAAAATATTGCTCAATCTCAAGGACTTAGACACCATCTCTGCAATATATAAAATCATTTACAATACAGTACAATACAATACAGTCCCTCCCTTTCAAGGATCCAAGAGGACACTGGGAAAAAGATCTCTCAATTAATATATCAGAAAAGGAGTGGAAAGTAGCAATGCAGAGAATTCACTTGAGCTCCATATTCACAAAGCATACAATTATACAACTCAAAATTATATATCGAGCACATTTGTCTCATCTAAAACTCTTCGAAAATGTTTCCAGGGCATGATCCAACCTGCGAACGCTGCAATCAAGTCCCAGCCTCACTGGGTCACATGTTCTGGGCTTGCACCAAATTAACATCATTCTGGACCAAGATTTTTAATTACCTTTCAGACAGCCTTGGTCTCACAATCTCTCCTAACCCATTAACAGCTGTGTTTGGGGTTCTCCCAGATGGGTTTAAAGTGGAGAAAGACAAACAAATTGTAATTGCATTCACTACACTTTTGGCACGCAGACTTATTCTGATAAACTGGAAGAACCCAAACTCTCCTCTTTTTAAGTTTGTGGAAAACCAATGTGTTCTACTATATTATTTGACATTGGAAAAAATCAAATACTCATTTAGAGGATCTGTACAGACTTTTTTCAAAATATGGCAGGATATAATCTGTAATATTTTAAAATAAGCTCTTAAACCACAGAGGAAGCAACTATTTCTGTATTTCTTTGTCTTCTGCATTCATCTCTATTGACTTATCAAACTTATTATTTTAGTTATGTTTACAAGCCTTAAATTTTACGCTGTTTGCCTTGCTCTCTCTCTCAGGGGTGGGGGTCGATTTGTTCTTAACTCAATTTTACTTTTTGTAAAAATTGATCCATTTGTATGGAATGATTGCAATAAAATTAATTTAAAAAAAGAACTGGAATTAAGGTTATTTTGGAAGAATTAAGTGAATAGGACTGGTGAGCTTTGTTGTGCTGAATGGCTTGTTCTTGTCTAATTGTCTAATTCTGATAGAGTATTAAACCTGTTCCTTGGTGGTTGCATTTTGAAACAGTTATCTGCTAAGACATGGGAAAGAGGTCAGCAACTCCACAGTTTCTCCTGAGTTGTTAATTACTGAGGCCAAAGTATTTGCCAAAGGGATTTTTGCTAGAGGATTGTGGGAAAGAGATTAATTTCTTTTTCTAAGCTCCACATAAACACCTTCCCTCCTTCTGTTTCCCAAATTTGTTGACATTTTCAATCAAAAAGATACAATTTATACATAATATATGGATGAAATAAGATATATATGCATTAATATACAAATGTAGGACATTAAATTTAAGATGATATGAATTTTTTCTTTCCTTTATAAAGTGGACAGAAACATGAATTTCTTTCCTTTTTTTGATTCTGTAGAGTGCCTAACCTTTTGCAAGTGACACATTTTTTTTTTTCATTTTTTCTGTTCATCAGATTAATCATAACTATAAATTAAAGTTTTAATATATCCTATTGTTTTAGTTTTTATATAGTATTTGGATCATCTTGTCCTTATTTGTTTCTTGCTTGAAGGGTTTGTTTGTGTTGGTGTCGTTGGGATGGGTGTCTGACTGAGAAATATGCCTTTTTAAATTATTAAATATGAAATTTCTACTGTAAAACATGCAAAACACTAAAAGTACAATGTCAGAAGCTTAGAGAGTACTTCATCATCACTGCTTGTGTCACAGTCGAAAGTGTGCAACACTTGGGCTGCTGAAAAATGTATCTTACAAGATGCCATTATGTGGCTAGGAGAAGACGTGCACTATTGGCAGGATAAAACTCCTTGGCTTGTTGTTTACACAAGACATGCCTATAGCGTTTCCCGAGCAACACTTGGCACTAACGGTTTTGGCACTTTTAAAGCCTGAGTAATCCTCTCGTCTAAAGCTTACGCGAGACGTGTCTATATGGTTACCCAAGAAACACTCGGGAATAATGCTTTTAGTACTGTTTTTACAGCCCAAGTGATGCTCGGGTCTAACACTAATGAGGTTAAAAATACAGTTAAACATTGGAAAAATCAGTTTAATTGGGACCAAGGTTGACTAAGTTAATCATTTCTCTCTATTGTATAAAAAAAATCTGGAGACGAGACAAGACTTTTTCAGAGAGTCAAGATGAGACATTTTCCGAGAGATAATTTCATGTCCCGCAATACAACACTTTGTGCCAAAAGATGAAGTGAAAACTTAACAGGTCCAAGCGGGGCAGAAATAAAAGACAAACAGTAGAAGAAGAAAAGACAGAGTAGAAGACAAATTAGAACGTCGTTAATGAAAGTACTAAAATTTGGAAGTCTCAAAAAATGATAGTAAAGACTGCATTAGCGCTAACAAACTGAAATTATTACTTGATAAAATAACAGAATAGTGAAAAGTGGTTTAATATTTGGACATAGGTGATATGGCAGAAGTATTTAGATATTATTCGGCTTTAAACTTTAAGTTGGAGACTTGTAGATTGTCTTACTCGTGTTGCCATCGGGCAAAAGTAGTGTTTCTTCCCAATGAAGCGTATCCCAGAGAATTAAAAGATGTGGTGTTTGGTGAAAGTGAAATCCACATACACGAACGGCAGAGACACAAAGTGTTTGGCCTGTCCATGGTCCACTCACTTCTCATTCTTGTGAATGCTATTGTCAGACACAGTTCCTGCGCTCTTAGCTCCAAGTGAGGTCGGAAATAAAAGACAAATAGTAGAAGACAACATAGAATCTCATAAAGAGGTTCAAAAACATTGGCGCAATACACATGCAGAGCAGGTTAGAGATTATGAAAGTACTGAAATTCGAAAGTCTCAAAAAACTGATAAAAAAAATCGTGAAAGTGAAATCCACATATGCAAGTGGCAGAGACACAAAGTGGCTGGCGCATAGCACAGGCCGGGGGTTGGCAAGCAAAGCCAGCAGAGGGTGAAGCCCCCTAGTAGTTTAGATAATCAAGCATACTAGAGAATGTCTAGCTTAGTTTAAAGTGTCGTTATGCCTACAATTTAATTATTCTACTTTAACGTTATTACTATGGCACCATTGCTATGGTATTTTGAAATAAGAAATATAAAAATTAATTTATGAACTGGTTTGTAAATAATTACTAGAGTATTTTGATGAAACAATTAGGGCTGAGAAACCATCAGTTTTTTAAATTGCGATTAACCGCAGACATTGGTGATTAATCATGCAATTAATCGCAGACCTTGATGCATAATCAGGTAGTCAGTCGCAGTCATGTTGTAATAACACTGAAAAAATGACTTATAGGTTATTCTATAGTATAATCTACATCATAGTATTTTATATAGTGTATTAATTATAGAAATTTATTGCAAATAGAAAAATAAAATTGAAGCTAATATATTGCAAAATCCTCATTTTAATATATTTGGCTTTGTTAAAATAAATCAACTTTGCAATTTAAATAAATCTTAAATTAACTAACTTATTTGACTAAGAGCCTTTTGTTCTTGTGCTGGACTATGACAAAACTGCCCAATCATCTTTAAACAAAAATATTTAAAATTTAAATTAATAGTTTACTGAAATACAGGTAAAATTCCATTACAATGAATATCTTTACAACGAAAGTTTCATTAGATTGAAGTACAGTAATTTTATGGTCCCGACAGTTTCACCATATGACAAAAGTCTATAGAAATGTCATTACTGCAAAATACATTCAGCAGATACTTTCATTACAATGAAGTGCCCAAGAGACCTTGAAATGCCTGAATGAGTCATCCACAGAGTAGTTAGTTCTTTGTTTGCATCTCAGTTGTGCACAACAATCCCCAAACAGAAACATTGTAAGTTTTTTTTTTTTCTTGCTTTAAACTTTCCTCGTACTGTTTTTTTGCTGTTTATTTTCGGTGGTTTTCAGCGATACGTTTTGCTTATCGCTCGTCAACATTTGAAAAACATCCATTGGAATTTAACTCATTGTCACCTTCCTGTAGAAATTACAGGCACAAAAAGCGATAACAGTTCATGTTAGAAAAAAAAAAAAATTTGATTTTTGCTATCTTGATTCTGGCAAAAAGAAAAAAGACGTCTGTGAATTCGGAATTTCGCCATGACAGAAGAAAAATCTCGGGCTGCAAACGTATGCACCCTGCTGTATTTGAGGACTGTTTTTTTTTTTTTTTTGGTTCAGTGATGCTCGTTCAAGAAACATTCCTATTAATGCAGCACTCATTCAAGAAAATGACAACACAACCGAGGAACTTCCCCAAGTGCGATCGCTGTGTCTGTGGAAGACAGTTTATCCATTGATGGGGCAACAGCAGGCTCACAGCTGTGCTGCAGCTCACCACCAAAGTAAACAGAAAAGATCTCGATGGGTGATGCAAGGAACATTGCAAATGCAGGGAACAGTATTACTTGGCCACAACCCTGCCTGACTGCTCTGTCTGTGTATAGGAGAGTAAATAACTGAGCTGTTCACGTTTCACGCTGAATAAAAGCTGGTTTTGCTAAAGTACTGAGGCTCAGCCTCATGTTTTGGGGTGCAAGACTTACAGCGCAACCACAATCTTTTATGATTTGCTTCTGTGGCGCCTGCTGTTGCCTTGCCCCGGCATCGGGCAAACAATCTTCCACAGACTCGCCAATTGCGCTTCGGGACGCACTTCTGTGTGTCGCCCCATTGGGTGGTGGGTGGGGTTTGGAGTGATGGGATCCCAAAAGAGTTCAGAAACCTCACAATATGAAGAAGAAGAAAATGATAATTCAGCTTCTGATTGATAACTGTGCTGTCACAACATGCTTCCAAATTTAGATAATGTTCCTCCCACCCAATTGTACAGCGATGCTTCAGCCACTGAATTTGGGCATCATTCGCACCCTAAAAGTGTATTTTTGCAAGGAAATGCTTAGAAAAATTCTCGTCAGCATAACTTGTAGACCGGAGGAGATTAAAAGTAACACGAAAGAAGCTATTGAAATGATTGCAAACAGCTGGACGCAAGTTAAAAGACAGCACTATAGTGACAAATACAGAATCTCACTACTACGAAATTTTCATTACAACGAAATATTTTTAGGTCCCTGGCAGTTCGCTGTAACGGAATTTTACCTGTAGTCCACTTCCCTTAAAACAAAGCTAAAGCAATTCTGATACAATAAATCATTAATCAGTTCAGCTTTAGCAATTTTACTTAACAAATCATAATTTACCAAAAAATATAAACGTAAGTGATTTCTTGTTACTGTGCCAGTTGCTTACACAAACAAGTCTGTCCACAATTTGAGCAGAAAGTGTAGCTCTTTTTTTCTGTATGGTGTGACTGTACAGTGAAATTACCTGCTCACACAGGGCAGATGAGGCCAGAGATGCCAAGTATATTTGTGTCAGATGTACTAAATTCTCAGAAGTACCTGAGTGCTTTGCCTACCACTGAAATAGACAGCCATCATTCTGAATAATGGGCTCTGCTTTGTAACAGTCCGAAGATGTGTTTGCATTTTCATCTGTGTCATCTTCTGAGTTAGATGCACAGACCAAGAGGGACCTTTTCCTTTTAGGTGATGACACATCTCCTGTCTGTGGAGTGGTATTTTGCAGTCTCTCCTTTACTCACCCAGACCTTCTCCCCCTCTAATTTGTGGGGCAGTTCAGGTCTTTGGACCATGGGTCAAATGCTGGTGCTATCTGGTGTGAGAACTGTAATGTTTCAAACAGCAACACCCTACAGTGGATAGTGAAAGCAGCTTAGAATGTTATCTGTGCACCTGTACCTCCCCTGAAAGATGTTTACCAAACCCACTGCTGTAACAGAGCCAATAATATTGTGAAAAGACCATTCCCTCCCATTATGTGGATTCTTCTGTCTATTGATGTTTTTGCTCTGTTTATGCAAGACTGAAAAACAGTTTCATACCACAGGCCATCAGAATTCTGAGTGCACAAAAATGTCTAGTGCCTGTTTCACCGGTGTCATTTCACTGTACTACCTCATTTCAAGCTTTACATATTTATCTGTAATGAAAGCATATGACTCATATTATATGCATGCATACACTAGGATTTAAAACTTTAGAACTGCTGAGAAAATTCTTAGATTTTTAAAGAATTAATACCATAACAGTAACCATAACACTATTAAATTGATCAGAAACAACATTCAATACATGTTATTTTTATGTCATAAAACTGTTCTATTCACAAGACATGGCATGATATTTTAAAATGAAGTGGTAGTTCATTATTCATTGCATTCTTTGTAAGTCATGCATCTTGCCATCATCAAAGCAACCTCGCACCATGCCATTTTTTTCCATACTTGACAGAAGGCATCAAGCACTCCTCCAGCATCCTTTCCTTTACTCAACATCAATATAATGGACACTAGATAACAGCCTGAAAACGGGGATTTGCAGTCATACGTCCATAAAAATTACCACATCAGTCATCTCAAGCAGCAACACCCAACAACCTTAGTGATTTTTAGTTGTATTTTTAAATCAGTAGGTAGATACAAATGTAGTATAAATTCTTTCAAAAACAAATTTCTGTGATTCCAAACTTTTGAATGCTAGGGTGGTACTATACTAATAAAATTAGAAAAATGATTAAGTTATCATTATGCATCTGAAATGTAATGGTATTTATTTTAGAAAATAGAACCTAAAATGTAAGTGGAAACTGATAGCATTAATTGACAGGTGACGAAAACTTTAAATTATTGTTTGTTAGGCTGTAGAGGTTTTTTAAGCATCTCAATTTTACAAATTCACCATTGGCCAGAATTGCCGAAGGACTTCTTTGATGGGTGATGGTCGTTCGCAGGCATTCTTATTTCTGAACAGTTGTGTAATAATTATTGACAATGTAGAATTCTATCACATGGGTAAATCCTGAATGAAGGGCTCTTCTGTTTGTCTCATTTCACACTGCTGCCTTCTTTGTTCAACTGCATTAGCTGGACTGTGGTTGAAATGTCCAAATAACACTATTAACTCCATCGTCCCAAAGAGCACTTAAGATGTACCGCTGTATACTGTGCAACGCATGGCATTTGTACTTTGGTATTGAGTCTGACTTCAGCAGTCATGTTGCTTGCATTGTCTGTACCTACTGTTGACACTTTTCTATGTATATCTCACAGCGATGTGACATCAATAAAATGCTTAGCACATTCCTCCGTAAAATGTCTCTCCTCTATGTGTCAACTCGTAGTAAATTAAATGTCCACAAACTGCCTAAGTATTACGCAGTTATACCAAGGTAGTTGTCGTTGCTATATATCGTCCAGTAGTCACCCGTCAAGTCACTAACTTTGCACTTCCAATTGATCCATCTTTATTGATTTTTGATGCTTAAGTAAATCCTCAATCTGCAAAGCACATGTCCAACGTCTGAGTGTGCCAGTCTAATTGTGTCAAAAAAGCCTTCATCCTAAACCATACTTAAAGGTCTACAATCACAAGTAATACATTTTGCTGTTGCATTTGTTAACAATTTCACCTTAGCTTCAGACTTGGGTTGATTTGACACAAATTGGTGAATAGCTTGTAGCTCATTTCCACTAGAAGGATCTGGTTTTGCCATTGGCATGTTTTGCTTTCAAGTGATAGGATAACAAAGTACTGCTTTTGTGGTATTTGAATTTGGCTGCACAAATATTGCAGATTACAATATTCCTATCCTCTGAGCCACTGGGCAATTAAAAAAAACAGGCCAAGTAGCACCATTCCTTTGCCTTTCTCCACCATCAGCTTCCCCATTAGACACTAACTGAATGTATCTTTTTTAGCAGTGAATTCTAGGATTGTAACAAACAAAACACTTCACTTTGTTTAGATACATGAAGGAATACTATAGGCCTCTATTAAAATCTTCTGATTGTGATATCAGAATTAATGTGTGATAATGTAAGAATTACTCCAATGAAAGAAATAATAACACAATAGGACTTTAAAATAGTCTCTAACCCATTAACTTTCCCAGCACTAATATATATATGTGTGTATGTTTGTATGTGTGTATGTGTTGTGATAAAACAAAAGCATAGAGACACAGATTAACACTATAATTACCAGAGCCTACGGAAAAAACTCATAAACTCTGCCCACGTTAAATCCCTTCGCAACTCTCCATCAGCATCTTTTATCTTGTGAATGTGTCGATAAGCGCAAGCAGCCTGCTCTACCACAACACCACACCCCCCGCCACGGAACGGGCAAGAAGTTCTCCCAGTTCAAGCTTTGATTATCTGGGAGTGAACCACCTAGAATTGTATAGAGTAAATAATTTCATGTGTGTTCCATGTCTACAACAATCTATCTAAACACATTGTTAAAACAAATGTTTTTCATGTTTTAGTAATAAACTAGCAGAATACCCGCACTTCGCAGCGGAGAAGTAGTGTGTTAAAGAAGTTATGAAAAAGAAAAGCAAACATTTTAAAAATAACGTAACATGATTGACAATGTAATTGTTTTGTCATTGTCATGAGTGTTGCTGGCATATATATATATATATATATATATATATATATATATATATATATATATATATATATATATATATATATATATATATATATATATATATATATATATATATATATATATATATATATATATATATATACACATACTGTATATATACACACACATATATACATACTGTATATACAACATATACATATCTACATATATACTGTATATACATATATATATACAAATCTACATATATATATATTAGGGTGGGACTCGATTAAAAAATTAATCCAATTAATTAGAGGCTGTGTAAGAATTAATCTTGATTAATCGTATGTAATCGCACACGTAAATTTGCCCCAAATCGCAAATGTTTTTTTTTTAATTTAAAACGGTTTTAGTGGGCGACAGAATCAAATAATAGACATGGACATGAATATTGTAAACTGAAGCTGTTTTAATTTCTGAAAAAAAGCTTTTAAACTGCATTTGAATTCAAAACAGAAACAAAAATATCATCCCTGGTTAAAATTGGGCAGACTTAAAAATAAAGTGGTAGTTTAAGTACTTTAAGTACATTTTCAGAATAGTATTGTCTTTAAATAATAATAACCAAAATTTCAACATAAAGTGCAGTTTTTCTTCTTAAAAAATAAGTCAGAAACATAAAAGGTAATTTGACCAGCTTACTCTTTAAACTCTGAGTAACATTAGCCAAAATTATTTTGTACATTAGGCTAAAACAGTGTGATCATTGAACATTTTGTAATTAGATGTATTTAGAATTACTAACGGTCACGGAAGTCCAATGATCCCCAGTAAGAGCCACAAAGTCCGCTTTCTGTAATGCATCTAATTTTGCTTGCTTTTCAGTGTGCACAAAACCATGCTTTTATCAAGGCTTCGGGTAGTCGAAATGATCAGTCGTAGGAACGCTTTATTCCGACTCTAACATTTTGTAGCTGTGATGTGTGCATCAGTGTAATGGATGTACCAGGAAATCATGCATTGACAAAAGTTCCGTTTGCTTGGAATTGAAAGTGTGATTAAATGCGTTATTTTTAACGTTATGGAGTACATGCATCGAAGCTTCTCAGCTGTGCTTGTGCTAAGAAAGGGAAAATTTTAAAAATAACGTAACATGATTCTGCGTTAACCTAATATTTTTCATACGTCCCAAACCAAGGAGATCGAAGGTAAAATGAATCGGTAGCGCTACGTACATAGTCAGTACACCCCTCTCGGGAATCGAACCTCGAATGTCGGCGTTAGAGGCTTAAGACTCTACAATTAGCCACAGCGTGTGGCTTGTCTATGCTAAAGTATGTATTGTAGATCGGGTATATATATACATTTATATATATACCCGTGTACTCAGTGGAGAAGTAGAAGTTATGAAAAGAAAAGGGAACATTTTAAAAATAACGTAACATGATTGTCAATATACAGTAATTGTTTTGTGAGTGTTATTGAATGTTGCTGTCATCAAGGATTTGATTATCATTATTTCTTTCAATCAGGCTCGTATTTGTAGGATGTGTTCAAGTTACATTCCGTGTTTGTCAATCGTTGTAAAGATAAGAGGTTTCATTCATCGATTAGTTCCTTACTGCATCAATAAACAGCTCGTCTTCCTTTTATCTGTGATGTGACAAACTGCATGCACGGGTTTTTTTACACTGTCTTCCTTTAGCAGGACATTCACTTTTTCCACCGTGTGCTTTGTTTCCGCAGTAGCTGCACTTATGAATATGATTGTATGTATAAGGCGCTTCATATTTTTTGCTGCCTTCTCAATTGTGTAATTCGGTTTTGTTCAGCACTCTTTGGAACTGTTGCTTTTGTCTGCGCATTGCGCCAGTTCACGTGAGCCGCTTGGTGTTCTTGCATCGAAGGTTCCCAGCTGTACTGGTGCCATCTCGTGTAATGTCAGCTAAGACCCGGCACTTAAAAGTTTCTCTCGCAGTTTCAATGAGTTTGTGCCAAACACCACCCTGACCATCTCATCTTCCTCTGCATAAGCACAGTCCTTCACCCGTGAACATTTACCGGCAGTGTTTGTATTGGATTGCGCTGATGGACGGCCTTACATGGGCAGGCACTAAATTACAAACGCTAGTGGCAGCCTGTCTATGAACTTAATTTAATATAAACTTATGGTTCACGCCGTGCTTTGTTTCCGCAGTAGCTGTACTTATGAATATGCTTGGATGCATCATTTGCTTCAAAATGTTTTTCTGCCTTCTCAATTGTGAAATGGCATTTTGTGCTCATCGCTGTTTGGAGTTCTTCCTTGTTCTCTACGTACTTACGTAGGAGGCGTGATGATGTCACACGAAACTCCGCCCCCCACGGCCATCTCCAACTCAAGACTCCATTACATTATATGGGGAAAAATAGCTTCCAGTTATGACCCTTATGCGTAGAATTTCGAAATGAAACCTGCCCAACTTTTGTAAGTAAGCTGTAAGGAATAAACCTGCCAAATTTCAGCCTTCTACCTACACGGGAAGTTGGAGAATTAGTGATGAGTCAGTGAGTGAGTGAGTGAGGGCTTTGCCTTTTATTAGTATAGATGACCAAATGTTGACATGAACTGTATAATGTGTGTAGACTGATTCCCAAATATCAAATAAACACTTTCACAAAAGGTACAAGTGCAATACGACAACTTCTATAGTGCAGTGGTAAAAACTGCTGAGTTATAATCCAGAGGTTGTGAGTTCAAAACCAGCTCCCTCATAAATTTACCATTTTGAGTAGTGAGCTGCTCTTATTGTTAATATTATACAATAAAAACATACATTTGATTTGTGTCTGTAACAGCCGGTATAAATTAGTACTTGTAAAAGTTAGCTTTTTTTTTTTCTTCACTTTGTTCAGTCACGATACAAACACCCACCCCAGATCTGACGCTGTTACTTTTTATCTGAAACTGGGAGTAACTGGAGATGTGAGTGGTGTTTTAAAACAATGCAACTGGAAATTCTCTGATATGGAGGGATGAAAGCTGACACACAAATGCTGGTGAATCTACCTTCTTTGTATCTCACTGTCACTTGAATTTTATTTTATTCAGTTTTATTAAGTGTTCCTACTCACACTGAATTAGTATGCACCTTATGGTCCAGGATGTCAAAGCCACACTGACAAAATCAAAAAAGGGAAGAATATATTATATTTGGAATAACTCATTTTGTGACCTGTATAGTACATTTCGGAAAACATTGTGGCACGGATGCAACATTATTTATACATGCCTTCTTGCGGTTGTAATCAGTGACCGCAATTTTTTTTCCCCGATCTTGCCCAATCTCCACATTTTGGTGCATGGCGTTGTTTCTGTTGTACTCCTGGACATACAGAGGAAAGAATAATACAGATGGGTCATTTCCACGCTATTTACAATCATCAAATTCAAATGTTAACAGTTCCCACACATGCAAAGACCGTCCTTCCAAGATTTACGACATGTGTACCTGTTGCAGTGTACACACTTCTCTCTATGCTGTGGTTACTATTACACTGAAGGGGCGTCTGACATTTATTGAGTTTGCTTTCCTGGGGGAAGCGGCAGTCTTGGAACAGAAGCTTGTTGATGTTGCATCCTCTTTCTTTTTCCGTTGCCTTTTCTTGTAAGAAGCGATGACGAAGTTCCTCTGGAAGGTGAGCAAAGAACACTCTTCTTTTCTCAGTGGACCCTATGCATGCCTTGTCCGCCAAGTCAAGCTTGTTATAGCACAAGCAACCAGCCACCTGCGTACTCCTGCTCACACTTAATAAGCTCACACCTTCTGGTGCATGATGTCAACGCAGCACCGGGAAAAAAGAGACAAATATATGTGACATTTTGAAGAAATCATTATATGACCTGAATAGTACCAATCAGAAAACATCATCGCACTAATGCAATATCATTTGAAATAGCGTCAGATCGGATGTGAATTCATGCTGGCGCTGTTAGTTAGGGTCAGATCAGTGAGGTGGGGGTCGAGAGAGAGAGCGTGAATGTGAATAAAAACTGAAAAAAGCTAACTTTTACAAGTACCATAAATTCTTACTCAGCCAAAAAGTTGGACACGATACGGGAAATCCAATTAACGGGGAGGAAGTGGGATCAATAGCCAGGTGTCATATAAAGCAGTGGCTGGAGATGACATCAGAAGCAGAGGGACAGAACTGAGGTTATCGGGAGAAGACTAGAAGTGAGGTGGGAGAACTTTGTGCACATTCTGCGGCAGTGGGGGATGAAATAGCAGGCTGCTTGCTCCTTGTCTTTATCGGCACATTTACAGGACAAAAGATGATGACGGAGGGTTTTGATGAGATTTAAGGTGGGCCAGAAACAACAAGTTTTTTCGTAGACTGTGGTAATTCTAGTGTTAAGGTGGCTTCAGGTATTCTAGACTTAAAGGTTTATTCGTTTGTTCCTTAGAAAATGTAAAAGTAAGAGCTATGAAGCTGTAGATTACATTAATGTGGTTTGTTACCCAGTTTGAAACAACATGTGACCAATAGTCAGGGAGGAGTGCATGATTCAAAAAAATAAAGTAATATATGTGATATTAAAGATATTATTAAATAAATAAATAAAACAGTAAAGCTTAGTCCTACACATACTGGTTGTAATAGTTTCAGACCGTTAATTGAAATTTAATGAAAGTACCAGATATGCACCATATTTTCATTAATATGTATTAAACAAGCTGTTTATACATTTCACCTACTAATGTTCTTGATATCTGTTTCAGGTATTGGGTGTTCAGATCATGGGGACGAGTTGGCACGACAATTGGTGGTAACAAATTAGATAAGTTTTC